>NC_080720.1:14253351-14553351 GCF_019097595.1 Hemibagrus wyckioides
CAAATGCCATGAATGTAAATGAGTACAGTTGTCATAGACAGGAATTCACTGGTCGGAGTCAAAAAGAGGAATCCTTTACTTGCAGCACAATTTTTGGAGGAAAAAAAATGAAGCATTTTTGGCCATAACGTTCACAAAATACTGCGAGACTTGCTCATTAGGGATAAATGTTAGGGATAAATACAAAATATTCAAGATAATGTCCATTGTTAAAAGCACTATACAAATAAATTGAATCGAAATCTTGTAAGGGTTCGTTATAGAAAACGAATAAAAGTTGAGGTTGAACTGCATTCCCCGAACTGAAAACTGGAGACTTGTAGCAATACAATCCCTGTATGTGTGAATGCAGCATTAGCCTACAGAGTTGCATGATATCGCTCTGTGTGAATTTTCTCATTATCCGTCTCAGTCTTTGCAGCTTATTGCACGATGCAGGAGTCACTGGATCTTTGTGTTGACTGGTGGACGTGTTCTTCTCTTACATTCTTTGCTCTCCAAGGCAAAAAAAAAAGTGGCATGTTTGCGGCAGAGTCGCTAGGTTCAGGAAAGGAGGTAAATAAAGAGGGAATTCATCTCCAGTTTGTTTTGTGCGTAGTCGGATTTTGGTATGCCAAGGTTAGCATGGCTTAATTCGGCCTGTGAAACGATGCCAGCATGACTCTCAGAGCCTCGGTGTGTACTGACAGCTCTGATCTCTCCACTGACATGCTGGTCACTGACCCGACTCTGTGAATGCGTGTAGCTCACCCTTTACTTCTGGTTTGCCGAGCTCAGAGCTCAGGGTCTATTTGCTGTAGCCGGGCACGCTCAGTCGCTCACAGGTTATGCCAGTCATGTCAGGAATGGTATGCTCATCATGGCCTCTGACTCAGGAATCTTTGCACCTGGGTGTCAGAGGAACAAGATAAAATTTTTAGTATTTCTGATGGACATCACGTGCACATTTTTCCTCTTTGGCCTAAGGGGGTTTATTGCGCATACTAAATCATTATGGTGAAAATCATGCCTTCGGAATTTTCTATCAAGTTTTTCCACAGTAGCTGTGTTTACACGCAACTCAATAATGTTCATATTCTGACTGATGGTTTAGTTAGTCACTTTATTAGAAATAGAGCAAACCAGGGACAATCACATCACATTCAGTCAAACAAAGCAGGCAATCCTGTTCATAAGCCTTTACACTGACGCCATGTAAAGGCAATAACGCATGTTTCTTGTAGAAAAAAAAAGCAGTCCTGTATGAAAGCATGCTTACAGATTTTAATTTGTGTTAAATCTGGATATAGGGTGGGATTAGTGTCAAACTAACATGTCTGATGTGATATAAATATGATTGTATATTCAGATAGGCATGAATCTGTCTGTGTTAACATAGCAAGTGAGATGTTTAGTAAAACCTCATCTGGATTTTAAAAAAAATACCGCGATCTGTATCTGCTGTTTGAGCCAAAATCATTACATTTTTCTCCACTCAGTCTTATTTTCTGAGGATGAGAGCTGTTATGAGGGTTAGTTAATCTGGTCCACACGCTGGCAGACAGTATCTAATTGCATCTGGAGACAGGTTCTTCGAGCTACTTATAGGAGACCTATTTCCATAAGATGCAGGACATAATGGAAGGAAGGGACGTCTGCACTGACATGCTCAGCTGCCCGGGGGGTCGCTCGCCCTCTCGCTCACTAGCTCATTCTTCCTGAAACGGCGCAGCAGCAGCAGCCTCTCCGGTGGGGGAATACATAAATGCCATTCCTCCTAAAGTTGTAATCTTGTGTCTTCTTTTAACCCGGGAGAGGAATTTTAAGATCGACACTTGTGGGACGTTCGTTCCACACGGATCTGTGTTAGCCGGCATGCGGAGTGAGGCGACGGCGTTAGCGGTTATTTGCGGTTCATCTTCGAGTTAAAATTGGGCCATATTGCATTTTCTGCTCTGCTTCTGATGCCTTGAATGTCTGTCTAAACTTGGGGATGCAGCACATTTGTTGTTTTTAGAGACGCATATTCGGTGTATGTCGTTCCCCAGAGACAAAGGCTGACTCTTTTAAATCTGGTGTATGAGTCGCTAATATTTAAAGATGGAAGAAATGTTAATGCCTGCCTTAAATGTAAACAAAATCTGTTTGGCCTGAGACAACTGGGTGTAGTGTAATTAAGTCTCATATAAACTGCTGAAGGTGCAGTATTGTGTTTTCTACCCCAGGAATGTCGAAATCCCAAATCTGATTAATCACAAGCTTGACTGATTTCCTATTTCGTCTTCAAATCACAGGTTTATATGACCAATATTGTTTCTATTAGCATGTCATTCACATGCACATGCATTGTTCACGTAACTGAGAATGTAATTGTTGATGCAGTGAATCTTTCTTAGTACCTCCAGGATTTCAGAGGCTTTTTGTCATTGTTGTGGACAAAAATGTTTCATTCTGCTGCAGATTTTTTGTGCTTTTTTTGGGGGAAAACTACTTGAATTGGTGATTACATCACAAATTTGTGGTAATTTAGAAACCTTGCCAGCTCTTTCAAATATTGGGGAGTTTGCTTGATTTTTTTGTTCCTTTCTATGATCTCAAAATAGCAAAATTCTGGAGGAGACTGCTTTGTGTAAGATGTTTATTTAACATTTAACACTGGAGTTTCCAAGTGGTTTTTTGCCATTGGGAAGTCTTCAGGACTTTCTGGTTTCATGTTTAACATGACAAGCTGCATTTTTATTCTCTAACACCAAAATGGGGGAAAGAGAAGCTGGTGAGGTGTTTATAGCTGTTATAATGGATCTGATAACAGGAACTAACGTGTCTCCCATTCAGTGCACATCATTAAATGTTACTTTAAATGATTTACAAGACAAAATGTGCATTAATAAATAAATATTTTAATTTGGTTAATTGCTGTTGTATGAGGAATAAATCACTTTCATCTGTTCTTTTATTGAAAAAGGAGTGTCGTTGATTAGTTTCCTATTAGTTTCTGTGTGTCTCGTTGTGTGTTAATGCATTTACAAGGACCGGGTTTGTTTCCAAAAAAACGTAGTAGCTCGGGTTGCCTTTAAGTAAACTGGTGGCTACACGGCTTGCTACGTGTAATAGTGACTACATTGCTGCCTGAGATGCCGTGTTTCCAGATTTTTCTGTTAGCCGAAATAAATCCATGTCTGAATGTGTATAAGCACACAAGAAACCCAGGGGGACAGTGGAGTGCATCACAGAAACAGCATAGACTTGTAAGATTTTATTGCTGTTTCAGACGAGACAAAGTTACCAGGTCTGTACATTCTCATGCTGGATCCAGATGTTGTTGTACATCTGTTGATTGCGGCAATCCAGACTCTACATACATACCACACGTGCCATAAATGTAATCTGACCCCTTAGTTCACACTAGCAAGCAAAACAAGCGAGTGTTCACTTTCCATGTGATGAAGCGCTTCGAGTCCATAAGATTTTCTCTGTCCGGTGCATGTAGACCATTTGTTGTGGCAGACAAGCCCGGGTGCTCAAGACAAGCAGATTTCATATTAGTCTTATTATTTGGAGTTGCCCATTGGACAAGTAAGTTCAAGAAAATTGACTTACAATGTACTTAAACATGAAGCACATCATGTGTAACGTGGATGTGGTAGCTTAGTGGTTAAGGTTGATCGGAAGGTTTTGAGTTCTAATCCCTGGTCCACCAAGCTGTCATTGCTGTGCCCTCTAACAAAGCCCTTAACCCTCAGTCACTCTGTTTAATAAAAATGGAATAAAATGTAAGTTGCTCTGGATAAGGGCATCTGCCTAATGCCAGAAACAGTAAATGTAACCGTGTAAATAACTTGTTTCAGAATCATGATGCCTGCTGCACTACACACACTGGCTGAGCATCTGCAGATGGGAAAAACGATTTTTAATCGAGGAGACAAACTTTTCACTGATGAAACGAAATAACTGCAACACAAAAACCCGTCATGTAGCTCTCCTGCTTTCTACATGCAGCTTTGGCAGGCTTGAAATTATTGAGAGAAATTAAATGCCAGCCAGAGTTTGTGTTGATTGCAAGCACAAGTTTGCAGCATCAAATATTTTACCAGGAGAGAATAAGAATAGAGAGAATCTGTTACTTTGTCCACTTGCAGTGGATTCTGCTCAGCTGTTTATTGCATAACGTTAGCTTCCACTTATTAGCCACTTAGGTTTCTGGAGTTTCCACTTGCCCACTGAAGCAGATTAATTTGTCTGATTTGGTGTTTAAAAATGAAATAACTCATAAAGTACAAAAAAAGTAAACAGGCAACATGTTGATGTAGTTAAATTCTATTGTTTATTACATTCTATTCTTGGTCTTCTTGGTATTCTTGCACACTAGCACAACACACTGTGTGTTACACTTCTAGTGTGAAAGCAGTGACCCAGTCACTGTAGTACTTCACCTCCTGTCCTGCGTAGTAGCACATAAGCACTTCTGTGGCTCTCTGGCCGTGTGCACCATGGAAGGGTTAGCATTGCTCAGCACTGAAAGTGAGTGACAAGTTATTTTAACAATACAATTACATCATAAGACAAAAGCATGGCATAAAGTCCCACAGAAGCGAGGCCACCCTCACCCATGACGGCACTTTGTCTAAATGTAGGCAGCGGATTAATTAAGCAGTAAAAGTTTCCTTGTAAAGTTATACAGAGCTGATCAAACCGCATAAAAGGCAACGTCTACAGCAGCAGCGTTAACGTTTATTAGCTTCTTAACACACAGACACACACACAGACATGTGGTAGCCAAATCTGAAACCCTGCTGCTCTATTTTGCAAGAAAACAGCACCAGAAGTGATAAACATACTATACTTTAGCTGCTATAATTAAGTTTATTTGGGAATATTTTGGGGAAACACTCTTTCAACCAGGAACGCAGAGGCTGTTGTTTTTCCTAGCATCTTAATTTGTGGCTGGAATGCTGCTCTGTGCTTTTGTTGAGAAGCGAAGGAGGCGAGACAGCGTGGATGTCCAGACGAGGCCTGGACACTCCGCGGTGGGCTCCAGTTACGCATGCCTTTCCCACCAGGGAAAAGCATAACGCTCCATCCGGATGGAAATATCCGCTGGGACACATCAGCGAGACGGCACCAGAGAGCGGATTATAATAGAATTAGCAAATGTCTTTCGTTTAATGTGTCATGTTCAAGCACGTTTTTAATTTTTCACGCTTCCTGGAGAAAGACCAGAGAGAATTCTCAGGAATTTTCTCTCTCTCTCTCTCTCTCTCTCTCTCTCTCTCTCTCACTCTCTCTCTGAGTGGCCAATATCTGGACACTCAGTTGCTGTATTTTGACAGTTCACTATGAGACAGAGCTTGTCTCTTAGCATCAGCCTTAAAAAAGATCTGTGGCGTATTAAAAGGAAAAGCCGGTGACTCTGTTTCGCATCCAGTCGTCCTGTTAGAAAGTCACAGAAAAGCAATGCCGTGTGATTAATCACCTTCATCCTGTGATGAAACATTTCTCTCCTGATGGGAGTGGTCTCTTCCAGGATGACTCTGCGCACATTCATAGCATGCTTTGATGAGTATGAACGTATTGGAAATCGTAATAATATCATGGGCTTCAAACACAGCACTCAGCTGAGCGTAACACTGTCGAATATTTATGGTGTTAGACAGCGCTATCATCAAAATGCCAAATAGATAGATTTTTTTTTTTTTTTTTTTTTTTTTTTTTTTATAAACAATTTCGAAGAATACTGCTCATCATCTCCAGAGTTCCAGAGACCTGTAGACCCTGTGCCAAGGCCCATTTACACCGTTAAATACTTTATGCACTTTATGTTGGATCTCCCTTTAATTTGTCACCTATTGTTTTTTTTCTTTTTCTTTTGTTTGCTTTGTTGCATTATTTTTATGCACTGTTGATTCTAATACCAAACATGTTAACATTTTGCTGTTTGTTTAGAAGCCACTCATTCCCCTCCCCTGTCTTTCCAACTAGAAAAATCTTTGAGAAATTCCCAAGTCTTAAAATAGCCCCCGGGCCCATAGCCCTTTTTTCTTTCTGATGTTGGCGTCCTCAGCGAGCCAGCACACTGAACACTCTGAGAGCTGTACTTCTGGCAGCGCCGGTTTCCTCTCTGGAAGAAAGGCGTGGTATGGGAAGATCAGCTCTCTCAGCACACACTCACCCAGTTTCTGAGGAACTGATAGAAAACATTGGAGAAACTAGTAGTCATTTAACACTGAATCTTTCAGTTATGCTTTGGAGTCGTGGCAGAGGCCATGTGCTGTAGTTGTACTGTTGGTATCAGGTCAGATCTGGAACATGAGCACAATGCTTGTTTTCGGAGTCAACACTGAACAAGCGATCTCATTTTGGCACAGTGTTTGTGGGAGACTCCTGATTTTCATGCCTCAATGACTAGAAGGTGTTTGGATCTTTTCATGATTTAGATCGATCCCTTACGCTTTTAAAAAAAAACAGCTTAATGGAGCCTCTGAGACGGCTCCACCGGCGTGGATCCTGCTGTTTAGAGCACAGCACGCTGTTTTTGAAAGCTCAACAGAAAGAGGAAACAGGCCTGAGGTTCCTGGTCAGAACGCGGGGTGGTCCCGTTTCCTGTCAGAGGTTCACGTCTCCCGTTATGTCCAAGCTCTGTGTATGTCGTCTTTATGGGAACGTTCTGGGATTTAACGGAGGAAAGCTTACTGTAAAGCTGTGTAATGCATCACAAACTAATTGACAAATAAATAAAATACGTTACAAATAGGTGCCAGTGAATTCCTGCTTTAATTCTGCTGCTTATATCTATTGTTTACACCCCACTGCAATACCACATCACACTCACCTAACACATGCTTTTTTCATTTAGCATTTTAAATGACTAACTGTAAATAAAGTGATTCATCTACCCATCCATCCAATCTGTCTGCCGGTGTCTGTCTGTCTTTTGGGGTCTTTTGGTGTCTGTCTGTCTGTTTGTGTATGTCTGTCATTTTTTCTGGGCTCGGGACCGTATGAGAGTTAACCCCTCAGGGCACAGTATCCTGCAGCCGGACCTCTAGGGACATGTATATATCTTTATTTTTTCCCAGCTAGAAGGCATTCCCTCTGGAATAGCAGGTAGAAACTGTCTATATTCACAGCAAGCCTGGAATATAGACCTAATCTGATACTTGCTAGATCAATACCTGGGTCTTGATCCAGCAAGTATCAGCATAGGTCTATATTCCAGGCTTGCTGTGCTCGAGTGATGAATGCAAGCTGAACGTAAGCAGAACTTACAGCATGACCACTGATGTGACTCGGGCCAGAGCGAGCGTTCACTCTTCAGTAGAGAATAGAGACCTATAAGGAATGTCATTTAAGATGGTGTTTAGCATCTGTCCCTGGTTTTATGCTTTTCTACATGATTAGAGCTCTGAGTATCATGCAGAATTTTGGATAAATGCTGCTCTTCCAGCTGAAAGCTCATCTTCGTGAGTAAGTGAGGGGAATGAGTGAGGTGAGTGGAATAGATGGGTGAGGTGAGTGGAATGGTGAGATGTGAGGAATGAGTTAAATGATTGAGATTTGTGCTGATGAATGGCTGTGTTTTTACAGTCTGGCTTGAGGAAGCTGTGTGTTTCATTTTCACTGATTCTCCTGATTAGGTTAAGAAGATATGGTGACTGCGATTCCAGATATGTGAGCTTTGAGTATACATGAGCTTTAGGAGAAGAATATGTAAATTGTTTACATTGTTCTTAAAACGCTAGCATTATCTCAGTTGTTTGCATTTTTTTTTTGGAATGAAATATTTGTATATTGTGTATTTGAAATATTTTGAAATACTACTGTCCGATATACTGCCAGAGAAGATGAATAAATCAGAACTCCGCCTGATAAATCAGAATTAAAAATTGTAAGTGTAAAATAATAAGATTGATTTGAATCAGATTACTATAGTAAGAGATGAACCGAGCGTATGCATCGTGGAGCATCATTTATGAGGATATGAAAGATTATCCTGTTGCCGAAGCTTTAATTTGAACTTGTTCCAGCAGATGGTTGGAAAATGCTTAGAAGTTTCTATTTATCTTTAAGAAGAAAAAAAAACTAACATGTGCCTGCAGGCACAACTGCCACACATTCCTTGGGTGCCAGAGATTTCTTAATTTCTGTGTTGAAGCCTGAAAACGTTGGATGGAACTGACCGTAGTGCACATGTGTACCGAGGATTCGAGACCTGCATTAAGCTCGTATATACGAAAACCAGTTGCTATATACGTCTACTAGTGACTCCATAGTACAGCGACGTGCGTTTCATTGCTGTTACCATCCTGAAGGTGTCTTTAATGCTGCGGAATAACACGTTATTTCCCCGTTAACGTTAACATTTTAACGGCTACACAAAGTCGATTCCTCCCCTTCCTCTCTTTTTTTTCATTCTCTTGAAGTTAATAAGGTGAAAAGTCACAGGTTACAGGGAAAGTGCAATCTACTGCAGATTTTTTCATGCGTTAATACTTAAAGGGTGTCCCTTATTTATTAAAAGTGCTGACACTAGAAACTCTGTTACAGAAAACAGGGAGCGAACACATTCATGTCAAACCGGGATTCACCCTACAGCCGGAGCTACTACTCAGAGCCACCGGAAATAAATCAACGCTTTGTGACCAGTCAGATTCAAGAATTCAGCCAAGTTACAACACAAGCCTAGGCACTGTTTTTAGCTAAGCAGAAGTTTGAGATGTGAGTCATTTCTGTCGTATGTTGTTGTGACTGGTCTTCTATTTTAAAATAAGCTCCTCAGGAGTGTTTTCAGTGATTCCCGTCACTGTGTTTAGTTTATCAACCTTTTTTTCCTTGTAAAACGATGGGTCAACATCCAGTGATCATATACATGATGAATTCAGCACTCATAAATAATCTAAAACATGTAAAGGATTTGTATTCGTGTCCTGACAAAGGTTCAGGTGAAGAGCGCTGTGTCATGTCCCGGAGCACACTGTAGTGAGAGTGATGGATAGCACTTGATAGATGTGGCGTCTGTAATACACGAAAACGTCAGGAAAGCTTTCAGTCTAGAAAAGAAGAGTGCTTTGAAATGTGATAGCGTTAGATTGGAGTGACTAGACAGGGTTGGGTATGACAGCCCTGGCTGTTATGTCTGACCACTAATCTCTCTGCTGCTTTCAAATTAATGGAATAATCTTGCATCTGTTTAAAATTTCATCTGCAGCATGCCTTGCTCCATTGCCTTTTCTCAGCCATGATGGGCAGAGTTCAGAGGTCACGAGCTGCACTACTCCGAAATGTAGCTCAGACGCATCTTTTTCAGGGCCGTCTAACGCCCCGCCAAATCACTTTCCTTTATTTAGCACGTCGACTCGAGAATGTTTGGTCAGCGTGCTCGGAGTTTGACCCTTTTATCAGAAAACTATTCGAGAAATGCGTTTAAACACCAATGAATCAGCTACTGACCGCTCTGATGATAAATTGCGTTTGTGCGTCGCATACTGAAGGTTTATTCGGCAGAGTATGATGTAGATTAAGGGGGGAAAAAAAAGTCACACACATAAAGAGTGCACTTCATACGTAAGTGGGTTTTGTGGATTGGCTCTGCACCCCAGCACATGGGATTAGAAACAAACTGTGTAAACAAAGCATGTCAGCTTTAATTTCTGCCTGTTTACATCTCCACTGGCGGATCACAGGAATATCCAGCACTTTACAGCCTTCAGGCAGCATGTCTTCAGCTGTAAAAGATTTACTGCAAACCTGACAGCTTTATTTAAGATCACTGTGCAGACTATTAAACTGCACTGTACTCGTCACACTTTCAGAGCCGCGAACTTTTATCCTGACTTATTGATATATTGATATGGTTAATAATCTTCTTGTGATCAGTTTAATTCAGGTTGCATGATTTTAGTGCCATTGCTCATTACTGTGTGTGTGTGTGCATGTGTGATAGATAGATAGATAGACAGACCCCATGAGGGAAATTCTTTTTACAGCAGCTTAGTCAGTTACAAGATACAACACACAAAAATGTAAAATAATACATACGTATACACGTGTGTGTACATTAAGAATGTCTGCGTATCTGTGTTGATGATAAATTTGAACGATTCTGACGCAGCAATCCGAGTCTATTATCTGCAGCCTTCTGAAGGAGCAAGTACAGCAAACACCTTTGCAATTAGCTAAGAAGCAACATTCAATTATAGGATATTAATAGGAATGGTTAAAAATAGGAGTTTGTGTAATAAAAAGATGTCTGAATAAAGTGGCTACATCATGTAAAAGTGGATTTATTCCCGTGTTTTCTGGCACCTAGGTGATGGAATGAACTTCCCCTAGGTGTCCAAACAGCTGAGGCACTGGCTGTCCTCCTAATACCCACTTCTTTCTAAAGCGCTAACATTAGCACTTAAAAAGGCAAAAAAAGGCTTGTATTGTCTGTTGGAAAGTAATAGAGCAAAAAAAGCCTGCTTTTTTTGCTGGAGTCTTCGAAGCACTTCTGTAAGTCTCAGTGGATAAGGTTGTAAGTGTAAATGTGTGGTGCAGTCCAAGGAGTCCAAGAAATGGCATACTCTCCACAAAGGTATTCTAGAGCACTGGGAGCTTTGAGCAGTTTTGGGATGTGATGGTTAGGTGTCCACAAACTTTTGGCCATATATTGTAGCATGAGCAGCAGTTTGAAAAACTTGCTTCATATATCATGGAGAAAGCACATGCTAGCCTTCACCCTTCTTGTGTGTAGCTTTAGTTTCCTGACTGTGGTGACCAGATCTGGCCACCACATGACCAAATGACAAGATGTAGTAAGACATGTAGTTTCCATAAATGGCTCTTTCACCAAGGAGTTTTGATTTATTACACATTTTGGTCAGAAATGAAAAACTTCTATAAATACATATAATAAAAACTGCTCTGCAGCAGAAGTTGCTCAATTCTGAGAGGAAAAAAAACACCTGGCAACAAAAAAAAAAAAGTAACAGGCTTAGTGCTAATTCGCACCTAGTTTTGGGAGAAATTCCATACCTAAGCAAATGTCCCAAAAGTTTAGTTTTCTTCAATTTTTTACATGATCCTGCCTCAAATGGATATGTAATGTATGAAAGGGAGATGCGTACTTCACGTTGCCACATGCACAGCTCTTAAATTGCATGTGCAGGCTTGTACGCTAATGTTGTACCCCCCCAACACACACACACACGCACGCACAATATGCCGTAACGACGTACTAATCTGATTAATTCTAAACTCAGATGTCTAATAATGCCTAGGCCTGCCTGTCATTATAAAAAATGGTTTCAGGAGTAATAGTGTAGGACGATTGCTTTTATTCTCTGAAGTTGAAATGCAGCAGTATAACACATGATTTTCATCCAACGTCGATCTGATTAGGATGGACTGACGTTTAATAGAAAATGTGCCGCCATGTCTGCAATATGTTTTAGTCTGGAAGAAATGCAAGAAACAAGTTAATAAGAAACACATTTGGTATATAAACCCTTTAACAACGATTATATGACTGATCGGATGTTTGGTTTCAGGTCACTGCAGTGATGAATGTTATGTCCATGTAGTTTATTTGTGTACAAGTTGTTTGTTTGTGGTTAGGAAGCCTTTGCTCAGGTTTTTTTTTTTTAGATTGTTTCTTTGCATTCAGGTGATTTTATTTGTTTATTTGTTCAGGTTGTTGATTTGTGTTCAGATAATTTATTTGTATTTTTAAAGTGATAGTAGTTTGTGTTAACATAATTGTGTTCATGTGGTTTTGTTTTCAGGTGGTGTTTAATGATTATGTAGGTTTGTGTACAGGTAGGTGGTGTGTGTTCAGGTAGGTGGTGTGTGTTCAGGTAGGCAGTTTGCGTTCGGGTACGTGGTTTGCGTTCGGGTACGTGGTTTGCGTTCGGGTACGTGGTTTGCGTTCGGGTAGGCGGTTTGTGTTCAGGTAGGTTGTTTGCCTCAGCTGAATTCACCTAGCTTGCATTCTGTTAGTTGTGACCTAAATGTGATGAGTGCACAGAATAACCGTGGTCTGGCAATTATGTAATGATCACCACAGGCCTCGTTACATCTTGAGAACACATGGGAATTCGTGCAAGATTTCAGCATTGTCCTGCCATAGACAAAACACTTCAGGTCAGTGCCATTCCTTATGTAGTCAGGTTTGTTTGTTTGTTTGATTGATTGATTTTTCTCTGCTCTACCACATGGGATTCACCCGTTGAGGAGATCTAGACCAGGGCAAACACAGGAAACACAGAACAGGAGGCTGTCAGTGGATGAAGAACAGCAAGCCACAGCGCTGTGGTTTTACTGTCGAGTAACAGCACAGCGGCTCTGATGGAGACCTGCTTTGTTCTGCCTGGAATGTGTTTATGGGCAGCTTCTTCCTGCCGAGCGTGTATTACACCCATTTCTGACCCGTGGGTGAAGAGATCAGCAGCCGCTGACAGACTGAACATACATTCATTAGAGATTGCGAGGAATTTTCCAGATTTTTCAGATGCCTGTACAACTTTGTTCCACTAATGCCAAGCCTTTTCAGCTGAAACTCTGCTTTATTATTCATTGTGGCTGTGTTTTGTAGACATGTTAAAGTGTGACACGGGGTTAAAAATATGTTTTGTGCTCTGGAAAAGTTTGTTGTGACTCTGTTTCATAGAGTTAGACATGATTCACTTTAACCAGCTAACTGAGCTTTCCTTTGTGTGCAGAAGCTAATAAAAATGTGTGCAAGCTCTTTATTTTAAAAATGATTACATATTCCCCCCTCTCTCTCTCTCTCTCTCTCTCTCTCTCTCTCTCTTTCTCTCTTGTCTGTAGGATTACTAAACCCCTGACGTTTGCCGACTGTGTGGGTGATGAGCTTCCTCTGGGCTGGGAGGTTGTGTATGACCAGCAGATTGGAGTTTACTACATCGACCACATAAACAGTGAGTTTCACTCCGGTACTCCTTCTTTTCCTCATGACACACACACACAACCACCCAGTTTGGAACATTCATCATTATTGTGGGGGTGTGTTATTAGTTCTTATTAAATGCCATATGTCTAGTTGAGTTCAAAAGTTTGCAGCCCCCATTGTTTTGAATGAGGAAAGACAGAGCAGGAAAACCATCGTGGCATTGTCTCACATGACTTTTTATTAAATGGCCCATGATACTTCACTACCATTGAATTTACCCATGGTAAACGAGGTGGCACTGTTGTAATTGTATTATAAACTAATTTGCATATTTACTCATGCAATTTGATACTTACATGTCTCACACTTTTATTATATATTAGTTTATCTATTTTTTTACGATGTATGTCATGATCCAATATTTAAGTTTTACTTGTTATTCATTAAGCGTGTGTGTGCGTATGTTTATTTACGTATGTATGCACACGTGCATGCATTGAAATTTTGGCTTCATACAAATAGTCACTATTATGATTCATCTTTATACTAAAGGAGAAGATGTAGAAAGTGTGATTTAAATGACATGCATTTATTTGCAGCTGTTTGCTCAGATCATGTGACAGAAGGGTCATTTGGCTGTGCTTTGATACACTCTTAAGGGTTGTAAATTATCCCTGAGTGTTTCCTGAGTGCTCCAAGTAGAACCCTTAATTATCTTATGAACCCTCAAAGAGCGCCTGAAGAACCTTTTATAGTATAATAAGATCATGCTAAAAGTAGAATGTAATGTGTTAAACATTCAAATGCAGACTTTTTAACGTTTCCTTTTCATGATTCAAATGCGGAACAGTGTTCTCTCCGTTTTGTTTAGTTTGTGTTAATGGAGCTATTGCCCAGAAAAATTCAGTTTAAGAGTAATCTTACTAGGATAATGAAATTCTTTCTGGTTCTGAAATAGTATTTGAACAGTATATATTATTCATGCAGTTCTGTAACAACGAGGCTGTAAAGAATAAAGGGAAAGGGATCAGTGTGCGAGAGAGCCATAATATCTAGAAGAATCTAGATAACACAACTTCCAACTTTGGAGCATGTTCATGATTCTCAGTCGTATTCCAATGCTGCTATTCTCTTAGAAACCACACAGATCGAGAACCCACGCACGCAATGGCGCCAGGAGCAGGAGCGCATGCTGAAGGAGTATCTGGTGGTGGCACAGGAGGCCCTCAATGCCAAGAAGGAGATGTACATGATCAAGCAGCAGAGGCTGGAGCTGGCGCAGCAGGAGATGCAGCTCTTCAATCAGCTTAGCCAGGACGACAACCGCTCTGTCACCAGCTGTGAGATCACACACACACACACACATATACACACAGTGACTCACTCTCTCTCTCACACACACACACACACACACAGCCAGTTGTACTATGGGCGTTTTAATTTAAGGGCTCTATAACTCATTGACTGGTAGATCCCGTCCGTTTCCTCATCTCTGCTTTTCTGACCTCCTCCCTTCCTCTCTTTCTTTCTCCCTCCTTTTCAGCGAGTGCTCTCTCTTTCACTGCTCCAGCAAACCCCTCCTTTTCCTCTTCCCTCCTCCTCCTCGTCCTCCTCCTCTTCCTCTTTTCCTGCTTGCCCTCGTCTTTTTTTTTCATTCACCAGTTCTTGCCCTACATTCCTTCTTTTTCTGACTGAATAAATGCATGTTAAGCATTTTAGAGAAAGTTGGACGTAATACACGATACATTTTTATATGCGAGAAATTCACCTTTTGGATCATTTGCAGTTCACTCATTACATATATCGTTTCCTTACTCTATAAACTTTTTCTTTTTGCAGTATGATAGTGATCAAACTGAAGTATTTCATATTTAACAAATTATCAATGCAGTTATTCTCTCAATTAAGAGCAAATTACGGCGTCTACTTCAAGGCAAATCACAGGTTCACTTTCATGGGCTCGTTGTAATATGTTATTGTCGCTATAGTAACGTCTTAGCTGTTAAGGTGCAAGTAATAACATGTACTAGCTTGTTTTATGGGCATTTCACAACATTAATTGTAACTGTAATTGGATAAAAATTATGATGTGGTGTTCAATAATACATTGTTATTAGCTTTGGCAAAATTCCTGTGGTGTAAGCAGAATGCGCCCTTTTGGGACTCGCTGTCTTAGTAAAATAATCAAGCTGTCACCACCTGTTGTTTTGATTATTTTCCTATAACAGCACGTCCTAAGTTGTTTTATGCCTTACTTTAAACAAATAAATAAATAAAACCACTTGTAGGATCTTGTGTGATCGCATGAAACACAAGTATAATGATGTTTCACATGAAACCATGGAAAGATGGTGGCAGACTGGAATCATTTGTTTTGCATACATCACAGCTTTCAATCAGTCTAATCAAAGATGTGTAGCAACTTTTTGTAGTTAAAAGCTTATCAGGAAACAAGCCCCAGGTTTTTGATTATTGTCGATGCACGAATGGATTTCAGGAGTATGACAGGAATGCACTTCCACCCTTCAACTGTCAGAAGGAGAAAAAGTGGCAGATGGAGGGAAAGAAGGAAAATGAGCACAAAAGCCCTTTAATCATAGGACACTGTATCCCCCTGCTTTCTTCTTTCTGCGTTTAGGTGACAGCTGGAGCAGAATGGGGTTGAATTTCAGTGCTTTGCCTTCCTTCGTTCATGCTTTCTTGTGCACCTTGTCGATCTGTCTCGCTGTCTTACTCTTTTTTTTTTTTTTCTTTTTGCAGCACACTCTGGCTCTTCTTCAAATGCAAAATATGACCCTGACCAAATCAAAGCGGAAATCGCCTGTAGGCGTGAACGGGTAAGTCATTCTCCTCAGAGAACAATGCCTCAATCGTCACACCTAGGAGGGGCCTGTTTGAGAAGACATTGGGGCCCTGTGTGTGTGTGTTTCTCAAGGACACCTTTAGGACTGATTAGCAGTCCCAGTCAAAGTTGTGGTTGTGGTGTGTGTGTGTGTGTGTGTGTGTGTGTGTATGTGTATGTGTATATATGTATATATATATATATATATATATATATATATATATATATATATATATATATATGTATATATATATATATATATATATATACACACATATATATGTGTATTGTATATATACACACACACACACAACAGTGACTCTTTGGGTAACCATTTTGCTTGTAGCACTTCCTTCTTACTTTACTGCTGAAATATTTATCCTGAATATTTATCCTGAATTATATCTCAACAAAGGCAGCTCACAGTGGAGAGCTAGGGTACTGCTGGAATGTGTTTTTGAGGGTGTGTGTGTATGTGTGGGCAGGGCCTTTTCCTCTTCCTGTATGTGTGTGTGGGTTAGGGGTGTTGGTGTGAGACCTTTCTGTTTAGTGATGACTCTGCTTCCCAAGATTCACCCCCTCCACTTATTGAAATAAGTCTCCACTGTGTGTATTTATGTAAAATTCCTCCAGTTTGTGTGTGTATATCTATCTATCTATCTATCTATCTATCTATCTATCTATCTATCTATCTATCTATCTATCTATCTATCTATCTATCTATCTCTTTCTCTCTCATTTATGTTTATACATATATATATATATATATATATATATATATATATATATATATATGTGTATATGTGTATATATATGTATATATATATATATATATATTATATACATACACACACACACACACACACACACACACACAGAGAGATAGTGTATGTGTAATCTGTGTGTAATGCATATTATAATGTGTGTAATGTCTGTTATAATTCCAGCTTTCTAGGCTCAAGCAGGAGCTGGCCCAGATGCGACAGGAGCTGCAGTTCAAGGAAATGGGAGTAGAGACGCTACAAGAGTAAGTTCTTCACATACACATGCATGCACATGAAGTACAAGTCAAATCAGTTTCACCTATTTCCCCTTCCCTTTCTTTGGAACGTCCCCAGAAATGTTCCTTTAATTTCCAGTGTATTAGCACTATGCTGTGTGTTAGGGTTTCTGTACATATTGAGTCCCTATGCACATTGACTTTAGCAATATTTAAGACCGAATACATTAACCTGTATTTATTTGGTGGTTGCCTGTATCTGATTTAAGGCTTGGTCAAGTTATAAGTTAATTAAATAGCCCATGCTTTGGTTGTCTGGAAAACCTCACTGGCATGGCTAAAATGTAGAAAGTAATTGAATGGAATATGCCAAGCATGGTGTGAAATTTATGACAGCTTTTTGCTGCTCTTGATTTAGCTTGATTTGGTGAGCGCTTCTGAAAAGATCATCTAAATAATCCACTTTGTAAAAACCGAAACTGACACATGGGGTTCAGTGAGCAGCAGAATTCGCATCGAGGTGCATCCTATCAGAGTGAAGTGCATCATGTTTAAACATGTACTATACATCAAATCAATTCAAGTCAATAAGTGTTAGGGTTTTTTTCTGTTTGTTAAACCTACCTGCTATTATGAATAGCCCAGACGTGCACTCTTCTGGTCCTGGGTGCTCAGTCTGCTAGTTCGTTGTAACCTGTGGTGTTTCCAAAAACAATTTACAGGTGAAAGACTTTCCAAAACCAATTAGTGGCTCTCTGCTGTGAGATTTTAATAACCACTGAGCTTCACTCATGGAGTTTTCAGGTACATATATTAATTACAGGACTTTCCAATGAGACTCTTCACTAAGACAAGGTGTAAAAGAACGATGACACTTTAAATCAGAATTCTTGCATGTGAATCTGTATAAAGTGCAAAGCTGTATTTGATTTTAACAAGTATACATACACAAAACAGCTTTTTTTCTGAGGGCATATTGTTCTGCTCCGATTTGGTATGTTGAGCGTGTCTCGTTGGAAATTACTGCTACTCATCTGCATGGTGCAATAGCAGTCCAAACAGTGGAGGCATTGTAACAAAATGTGACGCAACGTCAGCGGCAGACTGAACAAACTAGAGCTGCCCCAAATGCTATTCAGTCTTAGTGTATTGTTTATATTACGTTACTTTCATTTATAAACTCGTATATAAAGTATGTGTTCCAGAATATGATGCAATTTGAGACACAGTTTGGCACGACAACAGCAATGAAAACTGACCATGTTTACATTTCAGTGGTGTTTGTGACAACACACTCAGGCTGGGGAAAGAGGGAAGCTGTCAGTTAGCAACAGTAAGCAGCGGGCAAGGAGAGCAACAACTACACATCAGTAGACACAAGGAATGGAACAGAGTTTAAGACCAAATCAGGGCTGGAAATCTGACTAGTTGTGGATAAGATGATTGTGTCTGGGCAAGTAGGCTCAAAGAATTTAAAAGTTCCAAAGTATATATTTTTGTTTATTTGAACTTTCTTTGTATTTGATACAGTGACAATACAGCCATCTTATTTAACTATAAGCATGGATTATCTTGCCACAATAGCACCTATCAGGATATATTGGGCAGCAAGTGAACAGTCAGTTCTTGAAGTTGATGTGTAGGAAGATGGAAAAACAGTCAAGCCTAAGGATCTGAGCAACTGAGGGCAAAGTTGTGTTGGATAGATAACTGGGTAAAAGTATCTCCAAAACTTTGTCTTTTGTGGTGTTTCCAGTATGCAGTGTACAACCATTGTGATGCTCTGAGCAATGCTCTACTGGGAACCCTTGGATCCTGGATGTCACTTTGACACATAAAACCTAACTAATTGCTGCAGACCAAATACAACACTTAATGGCAACACTATTCCCTAATGGCCACAGTAAGCATGATAATGCTCTCTAATACACTGCAAAAATCATTCAGGAATGATTTGAAGTACATAACGAGTTTGACTTGGACATCAAATTTCCCAGATCACACTCTGATTGAGCATCTGTTGGATGTGCTGGACAATCATTGGAGGTTCCATTACTTACAGGATCTGCAGCCAACATCTTGGTGCCAGATACCACAGCACACCTTCAGAGATCTTGTGGAGTCCATGCCTTGAGGGGACAGAGCTGTTTTGGAGGACTAACACAATGTTAGTTTTAATGCTATGACTGATTGGTATATTTACGTGGCACTGTAGTGCCACACAATTCAGAGCTGTAACTATAGTGCAAGCTGTTTGTTCTGAATCCCACTGCCCGTTGCACTACACGCACCAATCGAAGCATGCTCTGTCTGTTGAAACTTTTACAGGTCTGATTAACCCGGTTGCTCGGATCAGACCCCGAAACATTGATTTAACCGAGCAAAATACAGTGCAATGCAAACTCCCATGTATACACACACATTGTTTATGTGCAATGCAGTGAGGGGAAACATCTGATAGCTGAAAATTGAAGACATTGGCTGCTGACTTGATGGCCACAAACAACATGCTACCTTGTGTGTTTTTTAAGATAAGAGTGACTGTGGCTACAACAAGTCCTCTGTTTATTCGTTTGTATTTGTGTTCATGCACCCTGTTCACCAAACGTTACACAGTTAGCTACCATCTGCATAAAGCAGCACTTTTCTCTTTGATTTAGCATTAACAAAGCATCAAAATAGGATTAAATTGACGAGTTTTGAAGAGAAATGAACTGACTTTTTTTTTTCCTTGTGTTCGTTTTTCTGAATTCACAGCAGTGATGCATTACGCAGACCTAAAATCTGCTCCATACCTATCTTGTGCTAACTGACCACCTTTTTATCGCAGACCATCACCACATTTACACTCCATATACAAAACACAGTATACCTGTATCCCAGAAACCAACGGGGCTAAATGTGGAACTGTTTATATAGTGAGCCCGAAATGCTGCGTGTTTATAGCACATGATCCTAGAGCCCAAGCAGCACAAACAATGCACTCACTAATTTTCCCTCACACTCTTACCATCACTCATACTACCTACAATAAAATTCAGGCTTGTTTTTACGGACAGTGCCGTTTAGAGTGGTTAAATTATGTAATTGTGTGTATTATTCAGTTCAGTGAAGCAGCAAGAGCAACATTTACCTCATAGTGGAGCATTCTTAAAATAGCTGCAGTGGACAGGGCCGGCTCAAAACCTCACGTCTCATCGGTTTTGGGGGTGTTTATGGTGTGTGTGGAATGGGTGCGGGACAGCGGCGTTTTTATATGTTAGTGGGGACCAGATGTCACCACGGGTAGGAATGTCTGACAGTTCTGACACTGTGGAGACATTTGGCTGGTCTTCATGAGGGGGGAAAAAGCTTTCATTTAAATAAGAAACTCTTATGGTTGCTATGGTTATTCTCACATGGATAGCATGACATATGTGTGTGGTGAACTGTCAGGACCTGACTATGTAGGAAAACCAGACAAAAACAGGTAACCAAAAATAACAACAGTAAGTAAGATAGAAAGGCATGATTTTGTCAAAATCGAAAGAGGAAAAAAAAATTCATATGTATAGGTAATAGTAACCTTAAATATTTATGTCCTGAAATGTGAAAAAACAAATGTGTATTTGTGTGTATGTGACATGATGTTCTGGAAAAGGAGACTCCACCTCAGGAAGAGGATGCACCAGTGGAGTGGAGAGAGCCAAGGCAGGAAAGAGAGTGAGAGAGAAAGAGAGACCTAGAGAGGAGGGAGGTAGAGGGGCTGAAAAGCATAGTTTGAAAAACAGAGCTATCAGGCAGCAAATTCCTCGCTTCTTCCTGCGTCCCAGTGAGCACGCTTATCTTTAAGATAGAACCCAACTCAAGTGGCTCCCAGAATAGCAGCTCCAAGCAGTGTTTTAAAGACGATGGAGTTGTCGTAACTGCTCTAATCTCATTTAGGAAGAAGGTCCGTCTCTGGTTCTCAGCAGGAACCTGCAGTGGCTGTGGTAGTTAAACTATTTTTACTACCTTACGATAGAAGCCGTGATCACTAATCACCATTAATAAAACTTTTTCTTTGCTCCTTCAGTGAATAAATAATACATTTATATAAAATCTGTATATATTAATAATCGATTAATGTTATTATAATCAGTGTTCTCAGACCATCTACATTTATACAAGACTCATAATAAATGGACGAGATAATGTGTTCTGTAACAAAGGAAGAAAAACATATGTTCGTTGATATGATGACACTGTCTGAGAGGAGATATTTATTGAACAGTTATGGACCGGTGTCAGGAAAGTGTTTTAAACAATCAGTACGTTTTCCTCCATGGGGAAGTCTTCAGAGCCAGAGGAGTTTGTTTTTAGTTTTAAAATAAATCCACAACGAGCAAACTTAATATTAAATGTAACTATGACTGGTTAAAAGGTACAGCATGTTGCTCAAAAGAACACATTAGTTTATTACTGAGGTGTGTAAGGAATAAAACATTTCAGGACATGCTGTTATTGGGAAAATAATCAACATTAACACCATCCCGATGTTGATGATTGTCCTATTATAACACACCCTGATGTGATTTCTCACTTGCTTATAGTCATGAACTTATTTGATTTGTTTAAATTTAATTAATTTAATCCAAAATTAAATATGTAAGGTTCTGCACAATGTTATTTACAGCAAAAATCTCAGAGAATAGCTTTGTATATCTAATCAGGTTATAGATGCTGTGTAGTTTTTTCCCCCCCAGCTGTGGTTTGAGTCTAATGTGACGGACCGACTTTTTTTATTCCTCTCTTAATGAGAGCGTGTGGGCCTGTAAATCAGGACGGTTCAAGGTTCAAGGTTTTCTTTGTCAGTACCACCATATGTGCAGACATACAGAGGAATCGAAATACTGTTTCTCTTCTCTCATCAGTAGTAACATTGTACTTACAGTTAGTGCAACAAAAAACAGATTTGTGACGGTACCAGTAGTATACTTATAATAAATAGATATAAATAAACCAGTGAAAAATAAATTGAACTTCTGAATGGTTATATATCTGAGTAAGTGTAAACAGTGAAGTCTATTAATATACAAATATATTCAATATATTCTTTAAAATATTTTCAAATATATTCTTTAAAAAAGAAATAAATAAAATACACTTATTTCCTCCCACCTAATGCCCAGGATTTACTCTCGCAAGCCGGACCAGGATAAGAGCTTACCGAAGACCCTTTTAAAGTATTTTATTGAGGATTAAAACAGAAAAAGCCAAAATGACAAGAATAGAATTCTGATTGGTCAGAAGGTGTTGCTTAATTTTCTCAAATCACAGGTTTATGTTAATGTTCTCGGTCTAATACGTTTTAATATGTTGTGTATTTAGTAGGAACATGCAGAGGAACTTGCTGGATTTTTAACAAGCTTAGTATGTAATTGTTGATACTGTGACATTTTCTGAAAAAAAAAGATCTTTAAATAGATGAACTTGATTTATCATTTTTGGAAGGTGTCTCCAGTGCTGGTGTAACAATTCGAAGTAAAGCTCGTCCTTTAAAATTTCCGACACATGACAGGCTTCAGGACTGAGGCCTTGCTCTTTGGGGTTTCTTGGTAACATGACAAGCTGGTTTTTTTTTTTTTTTTGTCTAAGTTCAAAAGAAAGAGGAAAAAAATAGAAAGTCCTGAGAGGAACATGTTTAGCTGCCAAGTGATAACAGGAACTCACTTGCTTTGTGGACGTTATTTATTGGAAAATAACGAACGCTGTGTTGTGTTTTTCCTTAAATAGCATGCACAATAATATACAAGCACACATAAAACAGTACAAAGATAAATGCTTCCTAAGAATAAATGTAGTCCATGTTGATAGAAATGTATGTTCTGGATACCAGAGCCAATCAAAAATAACAAACATGCGGTACACAAGGAAGAGGAGATGAAGCATTGGAGCACACAGCTCTGTGTGGGAGCTTGGTGTGGAGGTAGTGTGATGTAGAGCTGTGTGTGTGTGTGTGTGTGTGTGTTGAGGGTGGGGTTCTCAGTGCTGGGCAGACGGAGATGTGGAGCAGACCGGGCAGGGCTGCCCGTGGAAGCTGCAGGTTTGAGGGGGAACAAAGGCCTGCTTGTGTGTGGAGAACATTGAGGAGGTGGAGGAAGAGGAGGAGGCAGTGAGTACCTGATGTTGGAGGAAGGTGGCTGCAGGAAGGAGCACGTGGCAGGAGCTTGGGAACGCTGCCAGACAGCAGCTGATGGAGAAGACAAGTCTCTCTGTGATTGTTCTCGTCTGATCCCTTTCTTTTCTCTTTAAAATGGTAGTTATTTAAAGAAGGCTTGGTATTGGCTTTAAATACTCGAAAAGGAAAAAACAGGATAGAAGGGTTAAGTGTTCTGCCGGTTCTGCCAAAACTTGTCCAAGGAAATTTGACCTACTGAGAAAATGAATGAGTGGGTATTAAGGATGTTTACTGTGTGTGTGTGTGTGTGTGTGTGTGTGTGATTAATGAGTAAAAGGATGAAAATGCATCTGTCAATAAATAAGGAATCGAGCGAGCCGCTACAGATAACAGTTTATTGTAATACAAACATAGCTAACCTCCGATTTTAACCAAACTTACTAAAATGCTCAATCATGATTAATAATATAAAATAAAAAAATCCTGGTTACAGCATGCAACCGTGTGTTCATGGATGTGAACAGAGCTCTGTCAAGTCAGCATTTCCGGGCAGAGGTCATGTGTTTTTGGTTGCCTGTGACGTTTCCTGATGATGTCTCTTGCTGAAATTTGTCTTCTTTTTTCCATTATTCTTGTTTCTTTTTCTGAACCTGGAATTAAACAGAGCCAGATGTTGGTATGTTCGCCACCGTCACTGAAATGACTGCATTGTTTTAAAGGGGGGGTGCGGGGGTGGGTTTTGGAGCTGAAGCAGAGTCTCCAGCTTTGCCATAACTCAAATATGTTGGAGTATGCTGAATGCAAGACAGGTGTTGAAATATTGAGCATTTATGACAGTACAGCACAGGAGCCGAGCCCAGGTTTCCTCATGTGTGCAGGAATGCCATTTTGTTTCTCTGCTCAACATTTCAAGCGTAACCCACATGCAGCACCAGAACATGTCCTCAGCCACACACACACTTTGTTTTTCTATGCATGGTGTGGGAGGATGAGCGTTAGTATCAAGGTATCTCTAGATCGTTTTAGAACTTTTTCTAACAATCACAAACTCTGGAGAATGTAACATTATTGTAGTGTGAGATTATATTTTTGTCATATCTCCCACTGTGTGTGTGTGTGTGTGTGTGTGTGTGTGTAGGCAGGCTCATGTTCTGACGCTTTAAGGAATGAGAAATGAGAACTTTACTAGGACTGGCTTTGCTTTCATTTCTGTGTCTGTCATGCCTTTATGACCAGTGGGTCATCCAGTAAAAACTTGCTGCAATATTATTCCAGCATGGCTTAAGCAGACTATCCAACCAAATCCACCAGTTTCTCAAAGTCTTTCGCAATCCCATTTCTACTGTACATAACTCAGTGCTCAGTTTTACTTTTCCTCTTTCTGATAAAACTGATGTGTACGATGAGACCTGGATACTTTTTTTTTTTTTTTTTTTTTTTTTTTTTTTTTTTAAAAGTTTGTTGTGTTTTCTCTGCATATCATGGTGTCAGAGTCACTCTGCCAGAAATAAAGACACAGATGATGTTCTGATGATTGTGTATGGTTGTGGTTTCGTTACAGAATTGACCGGAAGATGTCCAGCAGTCAGACAAATTATAAACTGGACGAAGCGCAGGCCATCTTTAATGAACTACGGAGCCTAAAGAAGGCGATCAGCTCAGGCGAGAAGGAGAGGCAGGACCTCATCCAGGTGAGCTGCTGTTCTACACATAACATTTCAATCACCCTTCTCTTCTCCTACACTCACATAATACAGCAGACAGATGTGTGCATGCTGTTAGCACTTCTACAGGCAATGTGGAACTGACAGCATAAAGCATTTTCTTTAATATTATGACAAGTATATGTAAGAGAAACGGTTAAACAGGTTTTTTTTTTGAAGATGGCAGTTGTGGTAGAAGGAAAAGGTGAAGCACAACTTGATCTCATCAGTTACTATTGTCCCTGACTGAAGAAATCACAAGATTTTGGATGTTTGTCTCCCACCTCTGAGATTGGGGTTCGATTCCCATCCCTGTTCTGTCATTTTCTGTCCTGCTTATCCTATACAGGGTCATGGGAAACTAGGAGCTACTGGATCTCAGGGGACTTGGGGCACAAGGTGGGGCCTGGACAGGGTTCCAAACCATCGCATGTCTTTGGACTGTGGGAGGAAACCCAGGGGAAACCCCATGCCTCGGGTTTCCGAGGACAAGGAAACTCTAGCTTCCTCTCTCAGTCCAAAGACAAGGGTTATAGGCATCTCTAAATTGTTCCTTCTGTGTGTGTGTGTGTGTGTGTGTGTGTGTGCGAGAGAGAGACAGAGAGAGAGAGAGAGAGAGAGAGAGAGAGAGAGAGAGAGTGAGTGCTATTGAGATTGTGCCCTGTAATAGATTGGCACCTTGTCCAGGGTGTCCCAGCCCTTGTGCCCCAAGTCCCCTGGGATAGACTCCAGATTCTCTGTGACCCTGTATAGCATAAACTGTACAGAAAATGGATGGATGGAAGGAAAATGATGGAGAAAGATTGTGTATTTATAATTCTGGTGGATAATTCTGTATTTTATCTATTGAAAGATTCATTCTGATGAATTATTATTATTATATTTGGCTTCTGAGTGTGCCCCTATCCAAATCACAGTTTAACAATCACAGCATGTTTAGCATGCTGAATACTGCCACCATGTGGGAAATATTTTATCCCCGCCTCCCAGTAGGAAGTGCACCTTTAAAAAAAATTTTTTCCCCTTTATTAGAACTGAATAAGGGTATGAATTCTTGCTGCAGCATTTTTAAGGTATTTCAAGATTAAAATCTTTTTAGAAAATCTGAATAATTATTAAATGTGACAAGTGTTATTTTCATTATTATGAAAAGGATCTGGACCAGTGTAGGTGAAGCATGTTTGGGACCTTTCTGTAATATTTTGTAATATACTTTATTTGTGGTACCGATATAGCACACAGTTTTATATAGAATTTGTTTTTAAATGATTTGGGTGACTAATCATGGTTTAAATGTCTAATTTGTAAACTTTACTGTATAAATATATTGGACCACAGGGGTAGAGTCTGGCCCAAGACACTTGCTGTCATTTTGAAGAAATTATGCCACACATGCAAGCTGAATGAATTCTCTGAATTTGTCGTAGTATTAAATCCTAGTGACTGCACTTGCATCTGTGAGCAAAGTGGAAAGTCAGCGGCACCACCTATCACCTACTTACAATGCTGTTCTGGCATGTTTACCCCGGTGATTTCAGGCCAGTTCACACCTCCAGACCCTGACATCATGTTTACCTTATAACGTCAGTGGTGTGTGTAGATACAGCAGGGATTCCCCACCATTCAGCAGAGGAGTGGTGAAATATCTTGCTGAACTCAGGGCAGGTTCATTCAACAAAAAAATACATTGTTTAGTCATCAGGAAACGATCAGATTTTCCAAAACACAAGCCCCTGAACTAATGAAAACTTCATCTTAATAGCCAAACAGGAACATTTCATTTATTTGCCTTGACTTCTTCATGATATTTATGAATAGCCTGGATGACTTTCATAACATCACACCCTCAGCCCACAGTCTTCTTCATTTGCCTCTCCGCTTTTTGTCTTGTGCAGAGCCTGGCTAAGCTGACGGGGAATTTTCACAACCTTTCCATCAGTGACTCTGTAAACGAGGCGGCCACCAGCTCAGCGGCTCCAGGCGACTCCGTCAGCGGGCAGCAATACATAGACAACGGCTGTCAGACTGACATGATTGGAGAGGTCAGTAATGCACATCGATGGGAAATGCATACAGTGGACAAGAACTAAAAAGCCTAAGGAAAAACGTTTGGCAGGGACACTAATGTCTGTATGTAAGGAATGAAATATGGCAGGACGTTCTGTTAGGAAATGAATCCATGTTGGTGGTGTAATGTGTCATTGTGAGGAGCTGTAGTTTTCCTATAACAGCCTGTGCTGAAGTGCTCTATTCCTCATATACCACAAGCAGGTTTTAATTTATTATTGAACGACATGTTGTACTTTTTATAATTGCATTTCATGTTCTGGAACATCTGTGAGACAAGTGACTTCCTGTTATCTCTTGCCTTAGAGCAGCTTTTCCTTATTTTTTTAAGTTAATAAGACAATAAACACAAAGACACTCCCATGGTGGAAAAGATGCAGACACTGGAGAGTCTTTCCCTAAATGTTAAAGAAATGTCACCTTACAGAACGCTTCACCATGTCAACACTAGTGACCAGGCTTAATTTTGCTGTAGCTTTCTTTCAAAAGCAGAGTTTTGGGGCTTTTTCTTTTAAACTCCTACCAGTGAAGACAAATATGTTATTACTTTCTATGATAGCTGTACTCATCTCTCTATACACATGAATCGAAGAGGGCTTTGGCTGAATTTGTGTTGTGATGTCACACAATGTGTCTTGGCCCAAATCTCTGGAAAAATCGGTGGTAATTTTAAAAAATGGCAAGCCCCTACAAATATCTCGGAGTTTCCTTTTCTGAAATCATGAAGGGACTGATTATTGTTAAATAACACATGTTATTAAATCCATTTATTGTTAGACTTAGATTATGTGATGTGTGTTCTAAAGCATGTTAATGCAAAGCCGTGATTTGTAGTCGGTATTATTGTCAGAATCATGCTTTTAGAGAAAGTTAGTCTCCATATCCTGACCAATCAGATTGGAGAATTCAGTAATTCTGTAGTCTAAAAGTGCTTTAACGGATGTGATGGAGTGCGTTTGAGATTAATTGACGATGAAAATCTGCTTTTTCTGCAGCAGTTGACAGATTTACACTTACAAGATTGTTTCCATTAAATCAAACCAAGATACAAGACCTCTGCTAAATATTTAAAGTCGTCAAATCCACTGTAGATTTAAGTGCTTTAAATGGCAAAGCTTAATTTACAAAAGTGCCCTGACTCTGAAGCAACACACCAGATACTGGATTTTTCTTTTCATATATAAATAAACGTACTGCTTGGTTGACTACACAGCAGGATCAGGTTTGTAATTTGCGAACTTGTTTTTCCACTTTGATTCCCAGGAATCGTCCCCATTAGTTGACAAAGTCAGGCTCACCTGGCAGTATGAAGAAGCCAAGAAAAAGTAAGTCAAACTTTCCACATGACTCAAATAAAATCTTTCTTCTTTTTTTTCTTTTCTTTTTTTTCCCCTCTAAAATATATTTCTCAAAGAATATTAATTTGGAAATTAAAACCACACCATGTGGCAATGAATCAGTTAATGGATGTACAACAAAAAGACTACATTCAAAACAAATCCAGTGTGTTTGTTTTATTTGCACCGTCTCTGTATTAAAGCTCTCAACTGCCTCCAACAGAAGAGTTTTTGAAGACTGCTCTTCTCCGGGCTGAGAGGCTGCTGATCACACGCTTTATCAGCTGTGTGACTCCATCTGCCTCTGTCTGGGTTTTCTGTGAAACCCAGACTTGCCCAGGGCAGAAGAGTCTTCAGTAATGTTCACACTGCTACCATTAAGGGTTATTTAGATTCATTCTGCTTCATGTCTACTGCTGTTACTGGTTTATTTGCACTTGTTTTGGACCCAGAAACCATAGGTGAAACATCATATTTTGCTTTTATTCTACTCCTTGTCATGTTGACGCTAAAGCCAACTCAGCACTGCTGCATTTCTCGCACTGACGCTTAAGCGGATCTTCCTTATGAGGCTCTTGTTGCCATAGCGACAGCACACGCTAGCCATGGAAAAATGAGTGGACGGGGGGAAAACCTGTGGAAACTTGCATGCTCTCAGACTGAGTCATGCCTTCTGAAATCCAAAACGCACATTTCAGGATCTACCAGTGGCTCACTCATGTTCTATTACATGCTGTTACAGACAACAGCTCTAACCTTCAAAATCATAAGGTCACTTTTTACTGATGTGGACGCTGAGCTGTCAGATTCCTACACTGTTTACCATTCTTATCTTGTTTAACCTTTGAGTCATACAATTACCAGGGCCTACTTATGTCTAGTTTAATGTGTTGTAAGAAATGAGAATTCATTTTCAGAGTTTGAAACTCCTCTGATTTTAGAGAATACAACCAAAGCAACGTTTCAGTTTACAGAATAAATGTGTATAATATGTGAAATGTTTCATGAATATTCTAGCAGTGTTTTCAACTTGGCTTGTATTAGCTGTACATACCACCAAACGAGATGCATTACAACCTTACAGCTTCAGGGTCCCTGTTTTCATCATGAGTTAATTTACTGTCTGTGTAGAATTTCACATGTTCTCCATGAGTCTGTGTGGGTTTATGATGGGTTCTCTGGTTTCATTGCATTACATTACATTTACAGCATTTGGCAGATACCCTTATCCAGAGCGACTTACATTTTTATCTCATTTTATACAACTTGTACATATATTCACTACTTTGCTTCTCCCTTTCAGAGTATCCAGCATTCAACACCAGCTGGCCAAGTTGGACAGCGAGAGCTGGTCAGGACGTGCCGAGGCCGACCGTGACCGCGACTGCCTGCAGCTGCTGAAGGAGAAGGAGGCGCTCCTGCAGGAGCTAACACTCCTCAGTGAGCAGCATCACCCGCAGGAGGTGCTGATCCAGTTAGAAGAGGAGAGACACAGGCTGGAGGAGGAGGTTCAGAAAGCCCAGAGTGCACAGAGCCAGGGGGCCAACCAAAGGTCAGCATCCAAATGCTAGCTGAGTGAGGTGATGACATTGTAGTCATAGGAATGTTCCAGGTTGCCGGACTGCATACATGCTGCTGCTGTTTCTAGTAGTGAATAAACCCCAGCACCTCAATGATAAAAGGTGTTATCAGCAAGAGGACACAGAAAGAAGTAAACATTTGATATTGCATTCCAAACCATCATCATGGAGCCATTGTTGTACATCACAATCGCTCAGCCATGGCGGTCTAGTATAGATGCTTTCGAGTAAATAAGGGCGCCCTCATTGCCTCAGCGGGAGCTGCTGCTCATGAGGAGTGATATAGTGGCGCCAGTAAAATATTCAGTTTTTATTGTTTATTTTTTTAATGAAACGTCCTTTGACCCTATATGCATATTTAGTCATTAAATGTCACGCTTGATGTGTAGCAATAATGTAGTTTTTTCTTTGTGCCATGTAAAGGTAATATATTTTATCAATGTTTGAGAACATGAATAAAGATTATTCTAAAATTAAATTTCTCTCAGAACCAGGTTGGGAATCTGCTCAAGTCTTGTGTTAAACACAACTGAAGTAATTAAGCACTTTTGTGTGTGTGTGTGTGTGTGTAGGATACTGCAGCAAGAGAAGAGGAATGTGTTACTGAGGCAGTTGGAGGAGGCAACCCGCATCACCACCTACCTTCACTCTCAGCTCAAGAGGTACGTCGTTATGCACGTCTGCTTGGATCTTACTATCTCTTGATACTCAAAAGCTCTCATTGTGAACTGTGATGTTTTCTACTCAGTGATGTTTCTTACTGCAGCAGATTATACACATGTACAAGCATCACACACACTACCATTGCAGTATCACAGCTATGTGAAGATGACCCAAATAACTCATTTTGTTTTGCAATGTTAGTGTTGTTATATAACTTGTATTCTCTCTCATCTCTCTCCCCAGTCTTTCAGCCAGCACTCTGACCATGTCCTCCAGCAGCAGCCGTGGTTCTCTGGCCTCAAGTCGGGGCTCGTTAACATCTAGCCGCGGCTCTCTGAGCTCACTCAGCTTTACCGACATCTATGGCATGCCCCAATACGAGCGGCAAGAAGCCTGTCTGGACATTCCTGAGTCCACCTGGCGCTACCCCGTGCCTGTGGAGCCTTCCTGCAGAGACGTCTCATCTGTACTAGGGCCTAAACGGGTCCACGAGCCTCCACAGTCTCTCACCTCCCTCTCGTCTCGCTCTTCTCTCTCCTCCCTCTCTCCCCCCAGCTCTCCCATGGACACGCCGTACCACTCGGGCCCTCCCGACTGCCCCCTGACGCAAATGACAGAGGAGTACATGGAGCTAGCTGGCCGTGGCTTGGTTCTAGAGGGCCTTCGGGGCCAAACCCACACTCAAACCCAGCAACTAACTGCTCTTCCTGGAGAAGTAGAGGCAGGAGGCTCTACGACAGCTCACCTACTGGAGGTCAAGGGCAGTAGGGATGGTGGTGTTCAGGGCCTGTACAGCTCTGCAGGTGAGGAGGGACATCATTTGCCTAATGTTTTTTACAAGTCTGTTAAAGTGTAAATTATTTCAAGTTTTTCATTAAATGCTGTTAGATTTAAATTTTTTACACACTGACATGGAGAGACATGTTATATGAAAACAATCGTATAGAAATACGATTTTCTGAATTCACACCAGGCTCTGACATGCATTTTTACCTGCTACTGAATTATTACTCGACACCCATGAAATCCACCTTGGTACCATTGTCTTCACTTTTCAACAGGGTTAGGTTTTGGAAAACGTTTACAGAGATAGGTAAACTATATAAAAAGTTAACATAGCATAATTAAATGCAAAGGTTTACATCCGCCTTCATGGTCTGAGTTAAAAAATATAATAAATGTATTCATTATTATACTTAAATTATGTGTATTATAATTCAATTTTATAGTTTATCTCCAAAACAAAGATTGTTAATGTCATGCCATGTGTCTCTTTTGTGTGTGTGTGTGTGTGTGTGTGGAGGTGCAGGAGTGACTCTACGCTCTAACAGTGTGAAGCGCAGCGGCCGCCGCAGGGCTCGCCGTGTCTCTGCCGGTATGAATGAAGACGTTTTAGCCACGGACAGCGGCGTGTTTGAGGCCTGGAGCAGAAGGTTAGAGTGCCAATCTTAACACAAACAATAGAAAGAAGTTTTAAATTCAAACTGCACATAGAGGAATATTTGCTAAGCCTATATTTTGTGACCTGCTTTGTTCAAGTGTTGTGGCATAATGGTCCTTTTAGTTTTGTCAGAAATGAAATACCAGTGGCTGAAATGTCTGTGATGCTCCTTTAGTTCACGGAAACATGTTGTTTTTATATATATATATATATATATATATATATATATATATATATATATATATATATATATATAATAAAATGTGTATGTGTGTGTGTATATGTATGTTTTTATGAATGGTGAGGAGTGTGCTAACCTCGGTGATCCACCTTCTATTTCTTGTGCTGTTTGAGAAGCACTGAAAACACATTCAGGCTCTCTTTAACTTTTAACCTACCAGAAAAACTCCCAATACAGTGGTACTAGATTAAGGACACAAACCTCGTTTGTGCCATGCACGTGTTTTTCAAGTAAAAAACAATCCAGCCCCTGTTCCAGACTCATTATAGGAATATGTTGTTAATATCAAGCAGCTTGGCTTATTTTTGATTGTTTATGTTAATTCATGTGATTTCCTGTATTGCCTTTTGACATCTGTGTCTTAATCGTTTCATGAAATGATTTTTCCCAGCAGGACCGAGGAGACAGACGAGGTCATGCTTAACCGAGATGCAATCAGCTTTCCAGAATCCCCTCAGGTCCAGCTGGGACTCCTGTAAGCCTGTCTATCTCGCTCTTTCTCTCTCTCTATCTCTTGCTCTATCTCTCTGATTCTCTTTGTAGTTCACTACTTATCCCACAGACATGAACTGCTGCTAGGGATCATAAAATAATTTAGATAAAATTTAAAGATCCTCTGATTACAACACAGATTTTTAAAAATATTTTGAATCATATAAACAGCTGATTTGTTTAGCTTGACATTCTTTTTAAAATGCACAAAGTTTTGGATAATATTTCTGGACCAAAAAAAATATGTAGTAATTTTCCTCAAGGACCTTTTTTTCTCCAAGGGTTTCTTTTCCCTTTCCCATCGTAATTTAATTATAACTGAATTATTTGCAATAATAAAGTGCTTTTTTTTTATTCTGTTGTAGTTTTTAATTGGAGCATTAATTGATTTTTTTTAAATCAATTCCTTTCTGTATTTTATATAGGTACATTTTTTTTTAGATGCTTCATTTTCTTTTTCCATTATTAATTTTTATTATAATAATTAAGTAACCCTAGCTGTTCATACTGAACTTCAGTCATGAGGTCATTAAAACCAATATGTACCACATTGAGAATGACTTTGAGAGTGATGTGATGCCGTTTCTGGCTCTGCAGAAGGTTGGTGTCATTTCTGATCAGGCTTTTTTGGGTTCTTTTCTGCAGGTATGATTCCAGTTCCATGTCTCTGCTGCTTCACGTGCTTCAACTGAGAAATCTGAGCAAGGCCACTGTAAGAGATGGCTACAAAGTGTAAGTCTGCTGTTATTTACAGATCAGAATCATAGTCAGAATGATAAGTGGCATGCATAGAGGCCATGACTGATTTTGTGCCATGATTTGTTTTTGTTTGTTTTTTTTGTTTTTTTTTATAAAGCTTTGTAAAGGTGCATGTGCTACCCATGGACTCCAGTAGGCCGTGCACATACTACTGCTGCAAGGCCCAGGAACCACGCTCAACCATCAGCTTTAGCGAGGGCTTCCAGATCCTGCTGCCTGCTGGGAACGTTGTTTCTCACACCCTACACCTGCAGCTCTGTGCCCTGGGACCTCTTGGGCACGATGAACTACTGGTGAGATGAGAATACATACACTCTGTTGATGAATTACACAGTTGCAACGTTAGAAACAAATGATCCTTCACCTAAACATCACTTACTTGTGAAACCATCACCATGAGTTCCCAACTTTTATATTAGTGGTATTATATTTTGTGTGTGTGTGTGAGACAGGGCTCAACACAGGTGGCACTGGCTGATTGTGCGAGCAGCACAGAGATGTTGTTCCAGTGGCACCGTGTACAGCTGCTGCCACAGGAGAACCACAGGGCTGAGCCTAGGAGCCTGTGCCAGCCCGGACACAGCGTGGACGAGGAAGAGGAGGAGGATGAAGAGCGTAGCAGAGCACAGGTATGGATATAGCCCAATGAGAACACTTAAGTCAAACTGTGCACACGTTTACTGATTGTATAATCCTCCCACACTGAGAGATGTCTACTGTGTTCTGCGTGTCTGTAGGTGTCGGCGGTGGCTCAGCTGAACGAGGGGAAGAGAGAGCTGGATCTGAGCGAGGAGGAACTTGAGAGGAAGGAAGAGCAGGGAGAGGCTGTGTCTGAGAGGTACACTATTATGTACTACCAAAGTCATGGATGAAATATAAATATCTGAACATTTAAATATCCTGATCATCAATTATAAATTTCTATATTTATGTGAACTGGATTACTGGATTGGTTATGCCACATCATCGCCATTGCTTTAACAACAGTCACTGTTAAACTTTTTATCTAAACTTATATTTAGTATATTAATTTGAAGAAAATCAAACTTTTGGTAAAAGTAACCTGATCTATATAACCTATGTTTCTATGCAAGATATTTCTCAATGTGTGTACCTATATGTGTGTGTGTGTGTGTGTGTGTGTGTGTGTGTGTGTGTGTGTATACACATGTTAGGAGTTGGCAGGCTGAATCAGTGGACAGTGGCTGCAGTAACAGCACAGCATTCGTCTCTCCGTGTCCTGAAGGTCTGTGTGCTGAGGGCTTGTGTATAGCCACCGGGGGGCGCTGTGTCCCTCATTCAGACAGGTCTCACATTCTAAAGGTAACAGACTTGGATACTTGCATGCTTAATAACTTACTTTTCCTTCAAATAAAAGCAGTTTAAAGAAAAGGTAACGAGTATTTATTCAACATTATAAAAAGAATTAGGAAAGAGCCTACAAAGTTCTTGTTTAACAGATTACTTTTTCCAGTTTTTTTAATTTAATTTAATTATATATAAAAAGTAGGGATATAAGATGGCAGTAATGAATTTCTTTGCTGTAAGCATCATTCAGTTCTAATCTTGCTCTATGTCTACATGATCTTGTTTGTGTATAACACACGCACACTTCATATGCTCTCAGGTTGACAAGTCAACCAACACAGAGCTAATTCGAATGCAGCCTAAGGAGAGGCCTGGGCGATTTGGACACGGCCCACCATTCCTGCGCACAAGCACACTGTCACGCTCACACACATTCTCACCTGGAGCCCGCAGCCAGTATGTCTGCAGGGTGAGTGTCACACACACACACACACACACACACACACACCGCAAAGCAGTTGAACTGAGAATAGCTGCACTTGGGATTAATTTTCTGGCTTGCTCTCCCCCTCCCCTCTCTATTTTCCTCTCTCAGCTGTACCGCAGTGACAGTGACAGCTCCACTCTACCAAAGAAGTCCCCCTTTATCAGAAACACTCTGGAGAGAAGAACACTGAGATACAAACAGGTGAGCAAATGAGTCTTCCTGAAAAATGGTAGAAGAATGAACCTTGAGCCTTATTAATTATATATGTCTATAACCTACATGGAGTATTTTAAGTATGACTAAATAATAATAATAATAATAATAATAATAATAATAATTCTCCATCATGCAAAACAAGAGGATTAATGGATTTCCATTAGGCCTGTGAGAATGAATAGCATTGTATGAATGCTGTTTGGATTTTCATATTACTATATCATGAAATCTAGATTTTTTTCTGCTTTTAACCACTGAAAATAAGGAGTCCTCTCCACTATTGGAATACCCACGCCTTTTGTCTCTTTGTCCTTTTAATTCAGAAAAATTATGAATAGCTGTATGCTGGTTATGGCATAAACATTTATTTTTTGCTTATTATGTCAAAAATTAAATACAATGTGTCCTAAAAATTTTACGAAATTAAAAATGATGAGTTTTCCCTAGTCAGTATATCTCAGGTAAAATGTTGATATAGTAAATTTAAAGCCATTTGAAAAGTGATCATAAAAACTTGTATATTTAAACAAGTTTCAAATCACCCTTTAACCACCAGTGATCTGTGTGTGGCGTCTAACTGTGGATTATTACTGTGAACATTTGGTGGATGTAAAACATGTAACTTGGATGTATGCAGCCTACAAAATAAATTAACTTTGACTCATTTCAGGTGTACATTATGTAAGTAATAATTATGCCTTCGGTGTTAAGAATATAAATGCACACTTTTATTAATATAAAATGTAATTAAGAATCACTTGTGTCTGCTTTAAGCAATTAAAATTTTAATTTAATGTCATTTTAAATGTAAATGTTTTGTGCATTAAGGTGGAATCCCTCAAGAATCAATTATAAATTCTTTCCATGCCACAAAATCAGTTTGAAGTATGTGTGTGTGTGTGTGTGTGTGTGTGTGTGTGTGTGTGTGTGTGTGTAGCAGCCTCATCGTTCCTCCCTGGCTGAGCAGCCCACCCGTACCTCCCTGGATCTGGAGCTGGACCTCCAGGCGTTCCGCACGCGGCAGAGGCAGCTGAGTGAGGAGCTGAATGTTCTGAGAGAGCTGAAGATGAGGCTGGAGGAGCCGAGTCAGAGCGTTCATGGGCCTCAGAGTATCCGTGGTCCAGTGGATCTACCTCACTGGGCCCTGAGGGACGAGCGCTTCCGCAACCTCCTGCGAGAGGCCCACAGACAAGTACTGCACCTAAAGTCCTCATCATTACACTGTGGAGTGAACATTAGATCAGTGTTATACCTATATGTGCACATAAAACACACCATTGATGACACACACTCACCTGCATACCTTTTAATACATTTATATGAAAAAACAAAATAAAAATGGGCTGGAGGTCAGGGGGTGCCAAAATATTACTGTTCATCAGTCTTCCATGTCAACTTTTATGTAAAGATAACATTTTAACTAAAACTCAGAAGTGGGAACTAACACAGAAGAGAAATAATGTCCAAGCTTTGTGCATTAGAGCTACTGAGTCAGGGAAAAACATGGGCACGTTAATAAAACCATGTGTTTTGTAACAAGCTAGAGAGCTAACGTTAGTACTAGTGAATTCACAATGTTATAACTTTCTCAAAACTGTGAACTGTATAGTCAATAGAAGTGTTTTGTTTCCTCTTTCTCTCACTCTCTCTGTTTCTCTCATGTGATGCAGGGCAGACAGGAGCAGAGGCAGGAGGAGGCAGCTGAGAGGAGGTTGAGAAAGGCCTCTAAAGAAGTGCTACAGATGCGGGGCCAGAGCCACAAAGAGCCGCTCCCTGTGCACACTTTCAGGTACACCTCCGGCTGCATGTTGCATTCCCCCCCTCCATGTTATTAGCATAATGATTTGAGTCTTTTGTGCATCTTCTCCTCTGGTATACAGAGCCATAATGATTCACTGATTCCCATCAGTCTGTGCGTGTTAATATTTCAAACTGTAATCGGTGTGTGTGAGGCAGAAGTTCAGGAGTTCAGTCCTGACTGAATAATACAGGTGCTTTTGTGCTGTAAAGCCTGATTGTGCAACTTATTCACAAGTATACTATTACAGTGTCATGATCTTTTTCATTAAATATAAACTAAAGACACATTGCAAATCATGACACATTGTATTGGATTTTAAATTATGTAAGAAATAAGCAGGTGTTATACACATCGACAGCAGAGGGGAGTTTCTATTAGCAATACCAGATAGATCCATTTCTTATAACTGCACATTACTATGATACTTTGTGCTTTAATCCATGTGTAGTTACATTTAATACTAGGGAATATGTGTGAAACAAGTCACCAGCAGTCATTTTGTCGATTTCTATTTAATAAGAAAAAAATATTGCTGACTTTACTGTGGTGAAAAGCTTCTCACTGGTGCAGTGCTGAGACTCCTTCAATAAATGCTAACTGCAGTTCTACTGGCAGAAAATTATGGAATTAGCAAATTAAGTTTTTCTTATTTGTTTGTTTTAGTTTAGTGATTATGTACAACACCCTTCGCAAACAAATATAGACATCCAGACATTATTGTATTGATAACTTGCTAGAACAGGTGCCTTACAGCCAGCACCTTTGTCATGGCTGCTGTTATATAAAATGACACAACAGCGTAGCTCACACGTAACATAAAAACATACGTTTATATAAATGCGCTGCTTCTAATATTTTACTTTTTCTTTAGCAACGGCTCGTAAACAAGTCCGAGTACAGCAGACAGCCCACATGATCTAAGACTAATAATAAATGGATTTAGAAATGTGGTGGTGTTTACGTCAAAATAATACTTATAATTGCTGATGTGAACGTTTTTTTGTAAGGAGACATTCATTTAACTTTTACGGTAGGACTGTCAGGGGTGTGTGTGGGTGTATGAGAGAGGAGCTAGTGAGGGAACTTTATCTCAGCTTTAATATTAATGAGATTCTCTCTTGGATGTTCCAAGCATTACATCTAACTATAAACCTTTTATGTCGTTCATTAATAAATTTTAAATTGTAATTGTTGCCAACTTGCTGTGCAATAAGTAGAATAACACACTCCAGATCGTGCTGTTGTATAATGATGTGCAGTGTTATTGCATGACAGCGCAGTCTGTCACCCGTTATTCCTTACTCATTAATCATCACCATCTGACCGATCAGATTAGAGACTTCACTAGAGCTGTGATATAAATCATAGCGAATCATTGACTTGTATGTGTATCCTTCCTTTGCTGGATCACTTAATGAGATTGTGTGATCAGGTAATTTGAGATACACAACCCTTACTGAGTCGTGTCCTCCGTCTCACTTTGACTCATCTCATCCTGTCCTTTACTCTAACAGAGAGAAGATGGCTTTCTTCACTAGACCAAGGTTCAACATCCCACCGCTGTCCGCCGACGACGTGTGACTCCCCTCCTGGACGCCATACTATCAGATATGAAGTATTTGTGTTTATTTTTTTGTATCCATGCCCATGAAGTAATTAGAGCAACCGTATAGTTATTTCAGCACAAAGAGCAAAATGAAAGTTATGCAAATTTCAACATTCAGCTGCAAAAAAGGTGTGCGTGCGCCTACGTGCGTGTGTGTGTGTGGGTGGGTGGGTCTGAAGAGATGAACGCGTGTGCACACATTCGTACACACACCCATGTGTGCGATTTTACTTTGTTTTGTGTAATTATTGACATCCCAACTGATTTCCCTTCCTGTTGTAAGGGAAACGGTTCTTTTTATAAGAGAAGAGATGATCTTTTACTCCTGTACAACGTACTTCTGAAAGTGTCTGTGCTTACGTGAGGCTGGAAGACGGGAACAAAGTCAGTTTAGACAAATTCACTGTACTGTAACTTATTTTATAGTACTTTTCCTTGAAGGAAATAAAACTGCTTCCTGCCTTTTTTTTTTCTTTTTTTTTTAAAAATGTATTTTATAAAGCTAAAAGAAATAGCACTTACTGTAAGTGTTTGACGTACAGTAGAATGAACCTTTCAGCTGATTTTGTTTCTGTTACCTGATTGTTTGGTGTTATTTGCCTAAAGTGTCACTTTTTGATTCACTTTTATTACAGTCGTCATTGTCATTTGTGCTATTGTTATATTAAAATTATTAATATTATTACTTGTACTTTTCAGTATATAGATGACTATATGAAACACTGTTTTCAGATTTTTTTTTTTTTTTAATGGCGTCTGTAGGAACATCTGCAGTGTTACCTCTTTTGTAAAGATAAAAACCATTAAACGATAAAATTGCAGCTGTTTGTGATCATTTCCAATCCCTTCTGAACACGCTTTAATACGGTTAAAGAAACAGTATAAATAACATCTACGTTTACTTTTACGGCATTCAGCAGATTCTCTTATCTGGTCAGTGTAATGATTTTTACAGCAAGAAAAGGGGATTGTTTTCCTTCATCACTGTTTGCTACAGTAGTTAACATTTAACAAAAAAGTTTAATATAAGTAGTAATAATGTAACAGAGTAGGTTAACTCATTTATTAATCGATGTTTGTTTCAATGGTTTAAATCATTTAATGTTTTAAACTACATTCCACAACTAGACAATTGGTAAGGAAACTATTCCAGCCTGGTACTAAATATTAAGAACCGAGATAAGAATACTGGGGCTAAGTATGGGAACTGACTACAGCTTCAGGTCTGAATTTTGGCCATTTGACAACCGCAAGCATGTTGCCTCCTGGTGGTCCAGCAGCAGGATCCCGCCCTCTCATTGCCAGGGCCCGGGTTCGATTCCTGGCCAGGGAGCTAACCCAGCCACCGAAGAGTTAACTCTCAGTGCCGGTCCCAAGCCGAAAGAACAACAACCACCTCAAGCATGTTCAGGTGTTAAGGCGTTCATATTGATCATTATGGTTGATATGTAAATAATTTAAAAAAGAAGAAGAAACATGCAGAGTTGCTGATTTTGTGTCTCAAATACCTTTAGAAACAGTAAAGAACAGTTGAGAAGCTACTCAGTTCAATTATAATTTATTTGTATAGTGCTTTTAACAATGGACATTGTCACAAAGCAGTAGGACGGAAATCTATAAATCCAGGATAGAGGTTTTTTAATTTATCCCTTATGAGCAAGACAGAACTGATAGTGATGAGGAAAATCTCCCTGAGACGCTGTTAGAAAGAAAGCTTGAGAGGAACCAGACTCAGAAGGGGAACCCATCCTCATCAGAGGTGAAGAAAAAGTATCTGACCTTGCTGTGACCTTGACCTTGTTTGCCTCAATTCTAAAATATACCCTGGATTCATTGATCTAGGATTATTAATACTATGAACATTCAAGAACTCGTTCTAAAGCTATTGTGCGAACTAATATCTCAGATGGACAGATGACAGAAAAAAAAATCTGATATGTTAACCTAAAGAAAGAAAAGTCTGAGGTTTTTTTTTTTTGTTTGTCTGTTTTGTGTTTTGGAGTTACCAATTTAGTCTCGTCTATGTTTAATGACTCTTATGGGTTATAAGGGTTATTATGATGATGTATGTTGTGCATCATGTGTATATTCCTGAGTTTGTAGAGTTTTGTAGGTGTCATGCAGGAGAGGGCGCCATCTTCACTCTATCAGCCTCTTTCTCTTCTGGTTTAATCAGCAGCAGAGAACAGGCCAGATGTTGGGATCAGGACATCTCCCTACTGAAAGTCCTAAATCTTTTACTGTCTTTAGCTATGAAGTAAATGATTTCCTGATAACGATACAAAACAGTGTGGTTACATAAACTGAGCTAATCCAATTCATTTGTATCCCTTCTTTAGGCACGAAGTTCTGATTTTACTCGACAAGTCTCACAAGAACAAATGAATTTCATATGCACAGTAGGTAGCCATTACACTAATGACCAGATTGCTTGCTTGAATTAGGAGCACATTTATGATGCCACCCTTGTATCCAACACCAGATCAGCAAACTTGTGTTTCTGGTATTAAAAACAGTCAGGAAAATCCTGTTCATTAATTATATTAAATGTTGCTGAAGTATAAGAACACAAACCCCTAATCAAGAACTTTCCATGGCGAAGTCTGGCAGCTTTTCAAGAAAAAGGCACACATTAAATGTAATTATCCTATCGCACGGGGGGTTTTCCTGCAAGAGGGCAGAGTAAGCACTCCGCTACAAGCCTTTTAAATGCCAGAGATCTGCACTTTCACTTTTTCTGGATCCCCAGTGGCCCAGAATAATTGCCATTAAAAAGGACCACCAGAGTTACTGTTTTACAGAATAGCAAAATTTATTCCCCTGAGCACATGAAAGTGACATACAAGGGCTGTGTTTTAAGTGGGTATCTGATTGACGCAAAATGCCAAGAAAATATACACACCATCTCACTGAGTGGTCACAACAGCCAAGCCTGAACCCTCCATGCAACTCCATGAGCAGTGATGTCTGAGGGTTGGAAGATTATGAACACAAAATGTGTGTGAAATTATCAAAATGATCCAGAGAAGATAATCTCCATCCAGCCATCCGTTCTCTACACAGCAATATCCTACTGGACCACAAGGATCCTGGAGCTTATCCCAGAAGACTCTGGACATAAGGCAGGGTGAACCATGAACAGGGTGTCTATCTCAGGGCACACACACTCACACACTAGGGAAAATTAATGTATAATTATGTGAGATAATCACCACCACCACTGCTGTTCCTTACTTGGATTGAACATGTACAGGAGTTTACTCTTAATAAATACAGCAGAATGCAAAAGTTTGCACCCTCGAAATTTTTATATTCTGACACCAACAAAACATTTGTCATCTAAGGTTTTATTTAAAAGAGCAGAACATTTGTGCTTTAATTAAAGAAAATGAGAGAAACTCAGTGAAACAAAGCTGTTTGGGATTTCTGTCATTTTGTTTTTTTCGTTCCTCATAATGCTGAACATATAATTATATAACATTATAATGACATCAAGAGAATATAAAATGTGTACAGGCATTCTTGTCTCAAGGACTAACTGGAATACAAACTCCTCCTCTTCCTCCTCTTTTTCTTCTTCTTCTCCTCCTCTTCTTCTTCTTGTTCTTCCTCACATTCTTCTTCTCCTTCTTCTCCTCCTCCTCCTCCTCTTCTTGTTCTTCCTCACATTCTTCTTCTTCTTCTCCTTCTTCTTCTCCTCCTCCTCCTCCTCCTCCTCTTCTTGTTCTTCCTCACATTCTTCTTCTTCTCCTTCTTCTTCTCCTCCTCCTCCTCCTCCTCCTCTTCTTGTTCTTCCTCACATTCTTCTTCTTCTCCTCCTCCTCCTCTTCTTGTTCTTCCTCTACTTCCTCTTTTTCTTCTTCTCATCCTCCTCCTCCTCTTCTTCTTGCTGTTCTTCTCCTCCTTTTTTTCTTCTTCTTCTCCACTTCCTCCTCCTCCTTTTGTTCCTCTTCTTCTTCCTCTTCCTCTTGTTGTTCTTCTTTTTCTTGTTCTTCCTCTTCTTCTTTTTCTTGTTCTCATCCTTCTCCTCCTCTTGTTGTTGTTCTCCTTTTCCTTCTTCTTCTTCTTCTTCTTCTTCTTCTTCTTCTTCATCTTCATCTTCTTCATCTTCTTCATCTTCCTCTTCTTCTCCTTCTTCTTTTTCTTCCTCTTCTGTTTCTTCTTCCTCTTCTTTTTCTTCTTCAACTTCTTCTCCTCCTCCTACACCTCCACCTTTCTTGTTCCCCTTCTTCTTCTTCTTCTTCTTCTTCTTCTTCTTCTTCTTCTTCTTCTTCTTCTTCCTCTTCCTCTTCTTCTCCTTCTTCATCTTCCTCTACTACTACTACTTCTTTTTCTTCCTCTTCTGTTTCTTCTTCCTCTTCTTTTTCTTCTTCTTCAACTTCTCCTCCTCCTACACCTCCACCTTTCTTGTTCCCCTTCTTCTTCTTCTTCTTCTTCTTCTTCTTCTTCTTCTTCTTCTTCTTCTTCATCTTCTTCATCTTCCTCTTCTTCTCCTTCTTCTTTTTCTTCCTCTTCTGTTTCTTCTTCCTCTTCTTTTTCTTCTTCTTCAGCTTCTCCTCCTCCTCCTACACCTCCACCTTTCTTGTTCCCCTTCTTCTTCTTCTTCTTCTTCTTCTTCTTCTTCTTCTTCATCTTCATCTTCTTCATCTTCATCTTCCTCTTCTTCTCCTTCTTCATCTTCCTCTACTACTACTACTTCTTTTTCTTCCTCTTCTGTTTCTTCTTCCTCTTCTTCCTCTTCTTCTTCTTCTTCTTCTTCTTCTTCTTCTTCTTCTTCTTCTTCTTCTTCTTCCCCCTCCTTCTCCTTTTCCTCCTCTTCCCACAATGTGCTTGAAATGATGTACTGTCATGTCAGGCGTCAGTACAAGCTGATCTATACACTTATTGATTTCTCTCGAACGCCCCCCCAATCAGCAAGATGGAAAATATCTCCAGTTGTGCCTTCTTTTAGCCTCCTCTGCATCTTTCCCAACACTTCTCTGTGATTCACTACTGAAGCTAAAGTTTTTGGCAACCTATCATCGTTTCTTTCATTGGAACCTTTTCTATTTCTCTACCAAACTCATAGTTTTTTCAGTTTAATAAGCTTTATCATCATGACTGTATACTGTATGATTACAGTGAGGCCAAAGCCTTAACAAAAATAGAAAAACTATCTCTCTCTCTCTCTCTCTCTCTCTCCCCACATTGACAGTGATGACTCCAGTGTTTTTTATGAACAACACAGACAGAAAATCGCAGTACCTAATGTCCATATTAGCTTTATTGTGATAACCTACACACAATTCACAGCATTACTTTAGATATCATCTTTCTAATAAAACAGTGGATGAATTTATACTTATTCTTTTCACCCATCAGTCTTTCCTGAGTGTCTGTGGGTGGTACAATTTATAAACCTTTGGAAGTCAAATAAGGCAAAAAGAGGCAATATATTTATATTTCACTCTTAAAGTGACAAGAAGATATGAGATACCAGCCTGTGAAAACTTAGAGTCTGGCGATATTAGGATTAGAAACAGTAGGCTCAGTCATGTCTCTAAATCCATGAAGCTATTTTCAAAGTGCCATTTGTGACCGCAGTGTGTGCTTAAACTCATAGACAATTATATATAGTTATGTTTCAGAGGTTGGCTTTTTAGCTTCTACTGGATGAAATGTGACCTTCTCGACCTCCATCACTCACTTTTCTGCACCAGGCACCAGTAGGAACTGGAATCTCTTGGGTATGTCTGCTTTTCTTTTAGAATACAGGTTCTTGGAGACAAATATTAGGTCCATTATTCAACTGTGTGCTATTATACTCAGGCTACATATTGAAGCTGTCTGTATTGCTGAAGTTTTCACTGACAAAATGCATTATGTCCAAATTGATGTTATTTGTAGAATGACCTGTTTTCAGTTAGAGGGTTGGTGTTTAATTTAAGTAGCCAGTCAAATAGGGTGACACCATGAGTACACCTCATGGGCCACATTTTGAGACACTGTTTTAAAACATATTGTACATAGATGTTGGGTCAGTGAAAATGAAAAATATTTTATGATCCACGTATTACTTCAAGTTTTGCTTGTGTCCTTACTATTGGTAGATTATGTAGAGTGAAATTATAAAGACTAGAAAAGACTATAGAAAAGATTATATAGAGTAAAAAAATTATTGTGGAACAACATGGAAACAGTGACATCCTGACAAAATGATGCCAGAATCCATCCATCCATCCATCCATCCATTCTCTACACCGATTATCCTACTGGATCACAGGGAACCTGGAGCCTGTCACAATACAAAAGGCAGGGTACACCCTGGACATTCTTTCACAGGGCACAATCACACACCCATTCACACACTAGGGACAATTTAGAGATGCCAAAAAGCCTACAAAGCATGTTTTTTGACTGGGTACCCAGTGTAAACACCCGAGGCATGGGGAGAACATGAAAACTCCACACACACAGCAGAAGTGGGAATTGATAGCAGGATGCATGTTAGATAGATAGATAGATAGATAGAGAGAGAGAGAGAGAGAGAGAGAGAGATAGATAGATAGATAGAGAGAGAGAGAGAGAGAGAGAGAGAGAGAGAGAATATCATGAAATTAGAAATTAACAGGTAACTTAGGCTGTCTTGTAAACTAAAATATTTAACGCAGTACAATTAAACAATCTAGTTGGACTCAGCTGTTTGGAATAAAAGAATGGAAGAATAACACAACAGATTGTAAATGATCAATTGATTTGTGAAGTATTATTAACACAATATACGCACTATCATCGCATAATGTCGACATTATTGCATTATTGTCTATTAACATTAATATTATATTTGTTATATTTGAGATAGCCATTTCCAGAGTGACCTACAGATCCTCACACACATCTTCATGCTAGCTTGACATCATTACATGTTGCTTGAGGTGTTGCAGGGCAGATAATGCTAGTGACGCACTGCACAGGTGCTGTTTTAATCTGAAACACTTACTCAGTTTGCAAGACTAAGCTCTGTCAAAGCTCTAGTCTTCAATCGTCAGTACAGTGAGGCTCTCCCCACCTGTCTCTACACGCTTATCAAAGAAGGATTCATCCATCTGGAAAATGGTGCCCGCCTTTCCTTCTCACATAACTATCTCCCTGTCAGACACCTCACCTCCCAGGAAACAGCTCATCAGTATCACAACAATCATAAAAACACATGCTGGCATCTGATTGAATTTATCTTCCAAGGTCAGGCTGGAATCATCTGGTAGTGATTTAAGACCTGGTAAATGATCTGCTTTAGTAGCAAGAAAAGAGAGAGAAGACAGGAATGTAGCAGTGTTAAGTCACCCAGGTGGATAAATTGCGATAATACTGAAATACTGATTAACTGCTTGACTGTAAAATATATCATAACATTTTAATTACTGCAATTATTACTTTCAATTTATACAATATTGCTTATTTAATGAGAAATTATTGCATTATGGAAAAGTTGATTCATTTTAAAGCAAAGTATTATGTCTATAAATATCTATCATGTCAATTTCTATATATTATCTTATTAAATATTAGACATTTACATTTATGGCTTTTGGCAGATGCCCTTATCCTCAGCGATGAACAAAAGTGCTTTGAAGTCTCTATCAGTAAATACACTGATACTAGATCAGTAATCACAGTCTAAGGATACCATGAGTGACTTGGCTGTTCTGAAATCTGAGAATTTCATTCCATCATCTGGCTGCCAGAACAGAGAAGAGTCTTGATGCATACCTTCCCTGTACCTTTAGAGATGGTAGAACCAGCAGAGCAGTGTATTAGACTATTGCCATACTGTACAAGGAGGTACTCCCTCGCAAATATACATACACTTCCTTTCTTGACCTCAGATGACCTCATATTAAATGAAAATCTAACCAAGGACTGCGTATAAGTGAATTGGGAAAAAAGTATTCTTAAATGTTTAGTGAGTAGGTAAATGAATGGAAATGGAACAATCTAGTGAATATTATTGATTATCTCTTTACAATGACATCTATCAAGGGGCAGGATATATTTGGCAGCAAGTGAACAGTCAGTTCTTGAGTTGATGTGTGTTGGAAGCAGAAAAATTGGGCAACATTGTGATGATTAGACAACTAGGTCAGAGCATATCCAAAACAGCAGGTCTTGTGTGGTGTTTCTTGTATGCATTCGTTAGTAAATACCAAATGTTATCCAAGGAATGACAACCGGTGAACCGGCAACAGGGTCATGGACTCCCAAGGCTCATCCATCTGTTCTGATCCCACAGAAATGCAAATAGCACACTTTGTTGTAAATGCTGGCAATAATAGGTGTCAGAACACATAATGTATTGCAGCTTGCCCATGCTGACCCTGTCCAGAGTTGAAAGCGCTTACATTGGAAAAGTGACCATCAGAACTGGACCATGGAGTAATAAAAGAAGGTGGCCTGGTGTGATGAATCATGTTGAGTTTCACATCATGTGACAGCTGGGCATGTGTGTGTGTGTGTGTCACTTACCTGGGGAAGAGATGTCACCAGGATGCACTATGGGAAGAAGGCAAGCCGGCAGAAGCAGCATGATGCTCTGGGCAATGTTCTGTTGGGAAAACCTGGCTCCTCGCATTCACATGGATATTGCATTGGCATGTACCACTTACCTAAACATTGCTGAGGACCAAGTACACCCCTTATTTCCTATTGGAGGTGACCTCCTTCAGAAGGATAATGCTCCATGCCACACTGCAAAAATCGGGAATGGTTTGAGGAAGGTGTTGATTTGACCAGATCTCCAAATTCCCCAGATCTCAATCTGATTGCAACTTACAGGACTTAAAGGATCTATTCAAATCTTCTTCACAGTGTGTGGGGAATGTGTGTTTTTTATTGCAACATAGGATTAAAGAACACATGTGCTTCTTAACAACAGAGATGAAGCAATTTCTAATGTAAATTTATCACTATTTGGTATAGCTCCTCTTCTTCTCTTATTTTCCATTAGTGCCACAATATCACAATGATTGAACTTTTACACATAGACCAGAAATAGTTTGTGTGTACTACATTATTGCATGTCTTGCTGTAGTTTTAACATTACATTAATGTGACTCAGACAAGTTGTTGGCACCCATCAAAACCACATAGTCCCATAATTTCAGCCTGTCTTGCTATCCTTTTGATTCACACTGAAATCCAGGCCAGGAATGTGACCCACATGTTCAGAAAAGAGCTCAGGCTTCTGTGTATTTGATCCTTGGTGCAGCTGATGAGGGAAGTCTGAAGGGACATCTAACCACGTGTGCCTGATGCGTGTGTGTCCTCTGTGCTCAGTCATGCAGTTGCCTGGTTTTTGGTGCAACAGACACAAAGCTTACTTGTCTCTGGTTAATTAAACGTAAGCGCTGTTGAAGAGGGTCCATTCAGACCAGACAGCTGAGCCATTTGCTTTGCTAACTCGGTATGCTTCATTTAAGGGTTTGGAGGATTTAACCATTAAGAGCTCATTTTAAATACGTACTACACATATGGGCTGGGAACTATATGGAGTTAGGCATTGTCACTTTACACAGATATATTGTACCTTCACATCTTGGGTGTCCACTGAATTAATCAACTGAAAAAAACAACTACATTGAAATATTTTAAACTACACTAACAGCCAGAAGTGTCACACTAGAACAGTGCTATTACTTTAATTTGCATGTAATAATGCTGTGGGAGTCTCAAACTTATAACACATAGCAGGAAATCGGACTCACAATCACAAACCAAAGTTAGAAAATTCATTATTTTTATTTATTTATATTGGTGATTAAGTGATTAAGGCTCTGGGTTGTTGATTGGAGGATCAGGGCTTAAGCCCCAGCACCACCAGGCTCCACTGCTATGCAACTGAGCAAGGCCCTTAACCCTCTCTGCTCCAGGGGCGCTGGTATCATAGCTGCCCCTGCGCTCTGAGCCCAACTTTTCCTCAGCTGGGATATGCAAAGAAATGAATTCCACTGTGCTGTAATGTATGTATGGTGATAATAAATACTTGGTGACCTCAGTTCTTCTTCTTCTTAATGTTCTGTACTTTTGATATTTGTTAAATTGAAAAACTGGGTTTCTAAAAGGAAAATATGCAATATCTCTTTATTAATATTCGGTAACTGATATTTGGTAAACGGAAAAACTGCTGAAGTCAGTATAGTACCTCTCTACATTCAAACAGTTGAAATTTAATCTCTTTTTTATTTATATACACATTCAACATTTTGCTTTAAGAGCTTGTTGTAATGTGATAATGATTAAAACAGATAGACTTTATTTACATTATTTATAATACATTAAAGAAATACACTGGCATTATAATGCACAGGCTTGAGAAGTAACAATATATAGATTGGCATATATTGATTTATTTATTTATGATTTATTTAATTTTTATTGTTAGGTATAGGATATTATTATAAGGGAATTTCATGTGAATAAGACTAGATGAAATGGTAAGGGAATAACATTCCATTGCACTGTACACACTGTAATTAGGATTTCCACTAATTTCAAGGTCAATTTGACAAAATAAATGGATCAAAATGGCAGCGAGCCCTGCTCTTTTATACAATCTTGGTTGTTCTTTAAAACAGCCATTATCTTCCAAAAAATGGTTTGATTTGGAAAAGCTCTGCTGTCCTGTTCTACATCTCTCTGTGAGAAAATGAATGCTTAAGGCTGCTGGATGGAACCGTTTTATTCTAAGAGTGTAGCTCAGGAAATACCACATACGTATAGACTATATGCACACATCATGTACCATAAAGCAGACCTGTGTGTCATGTTCTGGGGTTTTGCTGTTATCCATTAGCAGTTCCTGAACATGTCTCAGCGGACCTTTTGTGCCCCTTGTCTCAGTCTAATTACATCACTGCGTGGGAACCATGTGGCCTGTTCCTGCCCCTCTGTTCTCTTCCTCCTCCGTCGCACACAGCTGGGCATCCCCAGAGGAAAACACTTCACTCTGGCAAATCGAGCTTCCATCCTATAGCCCTGAGAGTTTAAACCACACATGCACGTATACAGTATGTTTACGACCAAGAATGATACATTCAGACCCATGCGCAAAGATAAAAAGAGCTCATATTTGCTCGTTGTTTTGATTACTTCAGTTTGAATGAGGTTATTAGAATAAAGTAAACCGATGTCACTAGGCAGTTATATAACAGCTATAGCTCATTGTTGCAGCTCTATATGCTCTTTCAGATGCTAATGGAATCAAAGTTTCCTTTCTTTATAGTACCGGGAGCATTAAAATGATATTTATTGTACTTAGACGAGTGACTTTGTGGAAACAACTGCAAACGTGATGATGGAGCGTTTACAGATGAGAGTCATGGTGTTACTCTTGCTCATAATGAAAACAAAATAACGGCCAAACTCTACACACATCACATGCAAGCTTAAACAAGAGCTTTCTGTCATCATAGTTCTGGACTGGGTCTGGGGCATGATTTCAGCGAGGGAGACTGAGGTCAAGCCACAGTAATGAAGAGGCTGATGGAGTTTTTCTGGTAACTTAGGAGATGTTTTTTTTTTTTTTTATAAATTATAAATAAGTATAAATAAATCATGCTGCCTTTATAGGATATGATTCGTTCCATTAGTTTTTGAAGAGTGATGTTCACACTCCTGTACAGTATATCACAGAAGTGCTTAGGTGCATTTGATGATTTATTTTTGCTGGAACACACATGAATCCTTATGTTGTCTGAGGGACTTTGTCTTTTCCACGGTCCTCTTGTTTGCTCATTAGAGATCTAAACCAAGATCCAGAATTGCTTCGTGAAAACATTCATTATTATGTGCTATGTCCATAAAATGGAACTGAAACTGACTTATCATATCAGTTCATTAACATGAAAAATGTTGCAGAAGGTAAATGATTAAACTTGACTGTCATAAAAATAGAATCAAACTGAGTAAAAGTAGCCTAAGAATAGAATTGCAATAAAAATACAATGTAACTGTACACACGAAGGAAATAACACATATAAATATAACAATATTTTCAAATGATATATAAATTTCAGATCAGTGTGACAGCCATAAAGGTGAATTAATATCACATTCACAAAATATTATATAGTGTTGCATATTTTCTTTACAATGTTACTGGTGTTAGGTTGTGTAGAAAATGCTAAACACTGCGCTACAGTGACTATTAAAGCAAAACATTGCAAACATCTTAACCATTATAGAATACTGGAGAGCCAAAAGGGATGAGGCTCAACACCCTGGGGTCTTACAGATAGTCAAGAAACCACATACAGTACACAAAAACACCATGTATTGTACAGGTAGAAATCAATTCAATTCGATTCTGTTATAAACCTGACCATATAATCAGCAGTAATGTTAACGGACAAGGCAAGGTGTCTTAGCTTTACAATAATCATCAGACATGGTTTAAAGCTGGTCTTCATAAGGCTGTTTATGGGAGGTCCGAGGTCTTAGAAAGGAAGAGCAGAGCCACAGCTGCATAAACAGATCTGTCTGTGCAGGTTTGGCGGCATCTGGAGATGAGAGAGTGCTGTAACTTTTTTGGTGGGTAAGGCTCAGGGCAGAGTTAGAGATCTGATTATCTTCCTGTTTTTGTTATAAAGCAACATCTGTACGCAATATAATGGGGCTGCATACATCTGCATGCAATGTGATGGAAAGAGGAGACATGAATATAGACATGCTGCAGTATATTAAATGTGGCTGAAGTTCAATGTCTTAATCCTAAAAAAATGTGCGAATTGAAGTTGTAATAAAACATTTCTTTTCCAACTATAGCTTCTTATTATAAAGACTCTCTGTCACACTAATTAATAACACTGTAACCAAGACAATAGACAGCTATGTTTGTATTGTATAAAGGGGTTTGTTGGCCAGAGGGGGTTCATTGTCAGTTCGAGCTTAATCAGTGTGGATTGGTGAGCAGTGTACCAGTGGGGACACTTCAGTATTTTCTAGTATTTCCAGTATTTTCCAGTGTTCCCAGTATTTTCAGTGCCAATTATTTTTATTTATTTATTTTTTATTGTAATGCATAACGACTCTAAACTTAAAATGCATTGTATGATTTTATACTATTTTATTTAGCTTTAACGCTCTACTGTTATTTTCATGGCAGTTCATGGTTAACTGAATCATTCAGGAGTCTGGGGTTCAGTCTTTGAGCAAACACAATATCAAATATAATAACACTACAGCAAATTCGAAACACACAACCATCAAAAATACACTCACACAAAACATGAAAATCATAATGAAAACGTTGACCCAACATTCCATGTTCATTGCAGATTGGAAAGTGCAATGTTTCAGTCTATTATCTAGTTAGCCTAAAAAAATATTTATTATGAAGTTACTTATGTTATTATAGTGTGCAGACTTTTGAATAACCTGGCTTCCTTTAGGTGAATTTTCATTGTTTACATAGTAAAATTAATGCTATGTAAAGCTGACAGCATATCTAAAATAATAGGAATGGCTTTGTTTAAGCATTAAATCATCTATTCCATAAGGACCTCACTATTCTAAATATTGATGTGTTATGAACTGATATTACTGTTGTTTGTTGTTGTTGCTGCTGTTTTCAGTTTTAAACATGTTTGTTTCCTCAAGATTCTCAGTTTTTTGCCCACCATGAGAAGTGGCACTAGGTGGAATAGCTACTCTAAAGAATCTATTTATATATAGGTTATGTAATGAGTGATTGTGTGTCCTTTCTAGTGTGCATTTATTCCTTCCTTATGCCCTGTGTTTCCGGGAAACACTCCAGATCCACCATGAACCCACCTCATATTAAGCAGTTACAGAAGACTAAATGAATAATCAGACATTGATATTGATTGAATTGCAGTAAAACATGTTCCAAGGTCCTTATTATCTAACACCAATGCACCACCACCAAGGTTCGTATGCTACTGCAGGCATTATACTCATTATACATCATAACAATGAATCATCTGGGGAAATCTATAAACTGTGGATAAAGATGAAGCACTGAATAACATATGTTCTGAACATATACTGACTGTTGGCTTGGCACCATTATACAGAAAAACACAAAACTAAACATTAAAAAGATGCATTTTTTTAAAAAAAAAATGATCATCTTGACATACATGCAACAATTTAGATCCATTGTTATTTCTCCTTTTAGCCACACACATCTGCCAAAGCCACTTCCTAGAATTCTTTTAAGGGCACAGGATGTAGTGGCTATTTAAGAGGAATTATTGTTAATGGTTCTTTTATCCCAGTAAAACATTTTTTAGCAGCAACCATGTCCTAGTAAGCAGAGGAACTGGATTAAGGCCACTACAAGAAACATGAACGGAAATGCCCTTTCAGTCTTTCCCAGCATGCCTTTCTTTCCATCTCCGGCAAAGCTTACAGCTGGCCTGTCATTGGCCATTCTGAAAGAAGTTCACAAATTGACCAAAGGATTTTCTTCAAGACTGCAGGATGTGACTTGCCTTTCAATTTGAATAAAAATCAGGTCACTTAGCCAGAGTATGGGAAAACAGATTGGTGCTATATGGTCGCCACAGGCTGTCTGGGGTCACATAGAGTCATTGCGTTTGAGTATTTTTTTCCCATAGTTTTTTTGTCACACCACATCCTGCCTGAGTTTGGAGGGTCGGCGGTGCAGCCATTATTTATGATAATCTGTAAAGTTAAACTGTAACCAAATGAGATTTTTGAGGGAAGACAGTAAAAACAAAACCATGTTTTAATGCTATCTTTTAATTTTAATAAGAAAGTATGGGTCATGTTCATACCTGACAATGCTTGATATGTTTCACACAAATAGTGATATCTCTCTCTCTCTCTCTCTCTCTCTCTCTCTCTCTCTCTCTCTATATATATATATATATATATATATATATATATATATATATATATATATATATATATATATATATATATACATAGTCCGTATTACACGTGTCTGAAGTCTGAACAGCCATGGAAAAAGCAGATCAAGCCAAGGTTTTACTGGCCATGACAAATTATTAAAACAGAGCAGGAAGGAATGATTTACTCAAAACTCTGGTCAAGGAATAAAAATAAATGACATTGTATTAGAAACTAACTGTTACTAAGAAAATAGAAGTGCAGTCTTTTTAACATGTCTTATGCTCTGTATCAGAAGAAATTGGTGCTTTTGGACAAAAAAAAAAACCAAACATAGAGAGAACAAGAGTGATAAAAGAAGTTAAATAAGTAAAAAAGGAAGTATTTGAAGAATTTATTGCTGCGTTTACCGAATATCTCTCATTTGGAACCTATTAGCAGGATGCATCCTGCCGAGTTGAGAGTGCTGAGTGTGCCATGAGAAAGCTTTTAAACAGGGTCATTACACTGATACTCACTCTCACAACTCTCACTGTCAGCTAAAACGGTGTACAATGTGCATTCTTTCCCTGTCTATTTTTTTAAGAGAAAAATGTAGCAGAGAATACAGGGCATGGGGTAAATGAACATATACTGTAGTGTCGGTTATTCCCAAGCATTTCACTGCATCTCTCTCTCTCTCTCTCTCTCTCTCTCTCAGAATCTCTTTCCTTTTTGACTGATGTTCAACCTGCAGTCTTTTCCAGCATAAAAATGCCCACCATTTTGGGCCAGGCTGCTGATTTAGTCTACAAATATAGACTTTTTGTGGTGTATATATGTCAGAGACAGTGGGAGCCAGGCCACAGCAAATGGCATTCATCCCTCAGTAATCAGATCAAAACATTATAGGCACCGAAATTTTAACAACCATCTTATCACTCTGATACAACACTGAACCAATCATAATGTTCTAAACCATAATTATAATGCAGGATTGTGTGTGTGAAAAGAGTAGTCAGAAATGTTAGGTTACATGATGATCCACTCACAAAATTACTGTGTTTGACAATCCAGTCAGAGGCCCTATAACCTACTACAACTGTTTTTATCCCATACATGTAATTAAATATATACTGCTGCTCCGTGTGAAACTCTCCTTTCATCCCATCCAACTTGTATAATTTCTTCTTCTGGAATTCACTTACATTCCCTACCTTAAAACTCCACCCTCTTCATTTGATTTATGTCATAACATCCCCTGCTCTCTGCCTCTTGTGCAATCATTTTTTTTCATCCTGATGGTCACTGAACAGTCACACACACACACGCATGTATACACATCCCACACTAACAGTAGTCATGGAAACTGTTCCTAGAAGCACAGCCATTATTAGTATTCAGTGTGGGTGTGTGGGACACAGAGAACAGCTCTGAGTGCACTGGGAACATTAACTCTCCCACGTGTTTCCTTAATACACCAGAGAGCACAATTTCACAGCTTTTCAAACATTCATGTTCACAACCCCAAACTTCTTTAAGTAAGCCAGACATCACCATTTATTAGGTAACACATCAAATGTCGAAGAGCATTTTTATAGCTTCATTACATAAAACTATTACAGCAGTGCAGTTCTCTTTGCATAAGTAAAACAGGCAAAACCACATCCAGCGGCACTAATATGGGTTAACACTAATATAAAAACTGCATTTTTAAGTAATTCACTGTTTGTTTGTTTTTTACAATTATTATTAATATTTCTTTAACACAGAACCCATAACAGAATGTGACCTCTCAAATACACAAAGTCCCATGCATTCAATTCCCTGCATTCACAATCATGAAGATCTCACTACATTAATGTGCCTCTATACTACTACATGGTTGCATAAGAGTTGGTCAAAATGCTGTTGCATGATCCAGCGTAAATCGACAGGCCACATTTATCTGAATTAGTTCATTACATAAATATATTTAAATCGAATGATGATATATTTAATCTTATTGCACAAGCATATTCATGTAGGCGTGGATTCTGTGATTAACGTACACACGGAAATCATCCTGATTGCTCGCAGCTATCCAGATAAAATTAACTCTGACTTTTTGCTTTACAATTCTGTACAATTCTGAACAATCAATACAACAAAATAAAAGACCTTTCATGTTTAATAATTGGTTTCCTTTTACTCTCTAACTTCAGTTATTAAACATATCCTTTATCACTAAAATAAGTAGATTTCTTTGTCTTTTCTGTTTGCATATGCCAACCTCGAACCTGATAGTCTGGGCACGGTGTGCTGTTGCTAAAAAAAAAGGTATCAATGTGCATTAATTTTATACTGCAAATGTTCTATTATATTTATGGAAATTTAAACTCTCGAATAAATAGAAAAATATCACTATGATATCTTGTGTTTATTAGCTAGAAACTTTGGTCCTCTCTAAAATACTTGATAAATGTCAGCTAATCCACTCTTCATATCTCAGTCTTTCAGGTTCTTTCAGAGTTTACATGAAAATAAGAATTCTTTCTTTTCTATAGTGATCACTTACCAGGCTATTTTAATTAAAACACTTTAAAATAAACGTCAGATTTCGAATTGGTCAACTTGCACAAGTTAAAAAACAAGGACGATCTAATAATTAACACTGATATTAACACAGAAAATGCTCGAGTTTATCAACCATGTATCTGCAAAGAAATATTTAAAGGAACTGGAGGAATTACTGATAAACCAGATTCCAAAGTCACATACATATAAAATACTGCAGGAGCAATTCCCAGCTCTAGTCCTAGAGTTTCCCTTCCCTGCATTTTCACTAATGTTCCTGCTCTAACACAAGTCCAGCTAATCTGATAATTAGTGGGTGCTTCCTGCATCAAAGTTGGAGTGTTAGTACAAGGAAAGCAAGGAAATTGTGCAGGGCAAGGATACTCTAGCACCAGGGCTGGGAATCACTGAGTAAAATAGTTTTAATAGATAAACATCTCTACAGATAAATTATTGTAAAGACAAATCTAAAGTTCATGCTTTATAAGCTTTGGCCCCTTGGGATCTTTGACATCATATCTGAGTCCATTTAAGCTCAGCAGTCAGTTTAAAAGTACATGAGAGTGTTGTTATGAACCGATCGAACAGTGAAATCAATCCGTCCAGTAAGGCTCTAAAGTCCAAAATATAACCAGCATCTTTTAATCCCTTACAAAAATGTCACATCATCCTGTGACTGCACCCAGCGCCAGTGTGCATCGTACTCCAAGTGCACTTTACCGTTCATTTTGCAGCTTTCCAGCTCCACCTTGCCATTCTTGTAAATCTTACCCTTAGGGCTCAGGGTCTTTGCCAGTCTCTCAGCTGCAAGAGCCTTAGGGGACTCTGTATCTTGCTTAACTGTGCTATCCAAGACTGGAGTATTAGCTCCATTACTCTTACTAGCTTCTTCATGGTTAGAGTCATGGTTGGAAGGTCTCACATCCTCCTTAGGGCAATTGGGTTTCACCTGAGCGGATTTGGAGTTGTCTGTGCACACAGGTGCAGAGCAGAGCACCGACTCGGCCCCGCTGGAGGTGCAGTACTCATCCAGATCATCAGCCAGCGTGTCCAGGTAGCTGCCGATGGAAATGTTATCCAGCTTGTCATTAGGCTCATGTAGGCTGCTCCAGCTGCCTCCCAGACTGTACTGACTGCCCGTCAGGCTGCTGCAGTGGCTGGTGAGCATGCCACGCTCTTCCATAAGCCATTTTGCTGCCTCAATGCCCTCGTGCAGTGCCACAAGTTGTTGCAGGATTTTCACATCCACTGCCCGGAGATGAGCCTAACATCACCAGAGACATAATAAAGAAGATTTATTTAAATGTAAGACACAATGTTTGATACCCAAGCAATACGTAATTCAGGGATATGCTGCTTATTCTTAAATTCTCAAATCTGTTTTATCAGCAGGTCCAAAGCTAACAGATCTGACACTACTGCAGTCCTGCAAATGTATATTTTATAGGAACAGCTAATGTACAGAGATTTAATAGTTGATATGGTGAAGCTTTCTGTTATTAGATGTTTTTTTTTTTTTTTTTTAACATTTATAGTTTTAACATTTCTATAAGGAGTCTCCAGTGCCAGTGTAACAGTCTTTGTTTTCTACAACAGTTATGATAAGAGAGCTTTCCACTTTGCAAAGCTTTATGTTTTGTCTGATTAAATTAAAGCAAGACATAAAAAGAGGCCAGTTAGAGGACAAGCGTTTATAGCTGTTATATATGTTATAAGTGAGAGCAGAAACTACCTTGTCTCTCAGATGTTCCACATGAAGTGTAAGTATAAACAGTTTAATATATGTTGATCATTATTAAATTGGTAGTAAAGTAATAAACACTTTGAGACATGGTTATAACAAATCGAAACCTGATGCTTCGTTTTGTGCCACATCACACCACCTGATTCCTAACTGATTCCTTTAATAACAAGCCTTATCATGTTTCATTCCTCACATATAAACAAGAAATCTACTGTTTTAAATCTATTTAAATAAGACATATCACACCGGCTGGTATACCGTTGGTAGGATTAACGTTGCATGATCTTAGTGCGAGTGCCGTTGGGCTGTTATGCTGATGAAGGCTAGAAGGCCATTACGATAAGTGCTTTTGAAATTTATGGAGCCCTCTGACAACATCAATTCTATGTAGTGAACCTCTTACAGCTCTGGACATCTTTTCTTAAATAAACAAATAGTGGACATAAGAATTGTTTGCTTTACCACACTCTGTTAATAGCAGTTTCTAAAATAAAGTGCTAAAACCACATTATGTGTGGAATTAAAAAAATCAAAGGCCCTGAGTATGTCTTATAAATATATAATAAAGCATTTTAGTAATAGACTAATCTGTATTTTTTAGGCAGCTCTTAAATGGTTGGAAAGCTTTTAAGACATTTAAATATATAGTGCTATATCCATTTATTTCACACTGAGGCACTCATGCAACTCCCTCGAGGCCAAATCAATGAAGAGATAAAGGGGGGGTATTGATTGCACTTCCGAACATTTGTAAACTCGTGAAATAATCTCCACTCACATTTCACCTATCTACACATATAGTAGCATTTCACTGCATGTCATACTGTGTATGACTGTGTATTTGACAAATAAAATATCAAATTTGAATTTGATGTATGTGAACACCATCCATCTATGATTTTTAAAAAAATCCCATTCCAGATTTAGTCCCTGTTTGCTGTTATAATAACCTCCACTCTTCTGGGAAGGCTTTGCACTGGATTTTGAAGCATGGCTGTGGGATTTGTACTCATTCAGGAACAAGAGCATTAGTGAGGTCAGGTGAGGAGATCTGAGGTGCAGACAGTGTTCCAAATCATCCAAAAGGTGTTCAGTGGGGCTGAGGACAGGGCTCTGTAGGACACTTGAGTTCTTCCACTCCAGTCTTGACAAACCATGTCTTCATGGAGTTTGCTTTGTGCAGAGAGGTATTGTCATTCTGGAACAGGTTTGGGCCTCCTAGTTTCAGTGAAGGGAAAATGTAATGCTACAACATACAAGGACTTTATATACTGGGTCAACTTTGTGGCAAAAGTTTATGGAAAACCCACATATAGATGTGATGGTCAGATGTCCACATACTTCTAGCCATGTGGTATATAATAATTGAATGCTCCAGTCAGACTCTTGGCAGCATACAGTATAATGATACAAAAGCTTTACCATGGATGGTGACAAAATTAAAATGACTAGCTTTTACAGATATGTCCCAACATGAGGGGGATGTGTCTGAAGTATGCAGCATGTTTCCCTTTCTGTTGTTAGCTAGTTGTGTGGTCACATGTCAGTAATGTAGCTCTCTACATTTTTTAATCTTGCATCTTCCTTTGCTATTAACTACCCAATCACTGCAGTGATTTCCCACAGTACAGCAGTGGGATGTGTGTGTGAGACAGGGTGTGAGACATGTTTGTGGTATAGAAATAATATTTAGCCCATAGTATGCAGTTTAGCACATGGCCTTGTATAGTTGAGCAGAATGGCTTTTACAAGTAGTTTCTACTACTCTTTTTCTTTCTGAGAGAGCTTCTAACCCATGAATGTCCACATCCTATATCCAGCACTGTTAAATATGCTTTCTGATGTAATATCATCTGCACTGCCTGCCAGCAGCACTCACCATAAGCTTATGTAACATAAATAACCCAGTCTATAAGGAGAATGCTAAGTAACACTATCGTGCTTCATGTTTTCCCTGAAACATAATGAAATTCAGCAGCTCCCCACTGATTTCCAGGCTGTTTTAGCTCATTTATAATCTCTGAACTGTACTCTCAGGCATACCACATTTTGCCATATAGGTAGCTGGAGATATAGACCTTTAGGTGTAAAAGCATATGTTTGTATGCCTGATTGTAGCATTATAGCATGTGTTTTTAATTGTACTAAGTGAACAGTGAAATGCAGAATTGTAGCCTGATGTTCTATTTTTAAAAATCTAGTAATAAATCAGTAGAGAAAGGGCAGACCCTGGAGACCCAGATGAAGCAGAAAACGTAGCCTTAAATGGTTTGTAACTACATTACTTACTGCTGTAGTCAGTGTTACTAATTACAGTACAAACAAAAGAGAGAGGAAAGAAACAAAAAAGTTTGTGTGTGTGTGTGCGTGTGTGTGTGTGTGCGTGTGGTACACATACAGTACACATACTGCCTGTCAAAAGGACCAAATGACCTCATAATTTAAATTTTTATTTATTTATTCTTTTTTTTTTATTTATTTTCTAATCATGTGGTTATGATTAGGGTTAAAGATGGGTGTAAATATAACATTAGACAGAAAGAAGATTAAAACTGTGTGTGTGTGTGTGTGTTCAGGAGAGAGGAAGAACCGAATGAAATGGTATTTTGCTGAAAATAGAAGGATAAAGCAAAAAGAAAGGGGGACATGAAGGGAATTGAGTCCCTCAGATTCGCAGACTGAAACTCGATTCCCAAACCACCACTAAATATACTTTCCACCACACATTTTGAATTTAATGGGCTTCATCGTTCAACTTAACTCATAACATGCTTTACATTTAGAAAATACTTACTGACAGAGGTATGCTTGTCCTAAAACCCAACAGCAAAAGATCAATTAAGAAAGAGGAAACTTTACAGGTTAAAGTCTGGTTTAATCAGGGAATGAATTAGGAAGTTCTTCATGCCAGTACTGGTAATGTAGGAAACACCAATATAGTTTCTGAAGGAATTAAGATGATTTAATTCCTAATGGTACTTTTGTTTGTGTGTGTGTGTGTGTTTGTATACACACAAAGTTAGCCTGGGGAACATGGCACATGCAAGTAGAAGTGAAGACTAGGTAGAGAAAAGCAGACAGAAATTAATAACTCAAATCCCAAGAGAGCCAATGCTGGGTCCATGCGCAAAGCCCTTATTTCTTGCCAAATGAATAAATGTAATGTATTGTAATGTAATACGATGTAATTAAAAGGGATGAGTAATGTACAGAAAGTAAGAGATGACCAAAGACAGCGAGAGACAAGAGTAATAGAAGAAAGTGAAATGGAAGTAGAAATGGTGGTGTATGAGGTGGGCTCTGATGGCTGGATTCTTCTCTGAGGGTTTGGGCTTAGATCAGTTTGGCTCCTCTCCTCAGTATGAGGCAAATCGAGCTGCTCATAAATTCACTTTTCTTCTTGGCTCAGCACTGATGTGGTTAAGTTCCTCTTCCTCAACTCCCCCTGCCTGCAATGCGTATTGTAAACCCACGCGTGTTAAACTACATGCATGAGTAATGTCTTGGAATATTCTGTCTAAGCCGTGAAGCCCTGAATTCCTCCCTACTTGTGGTTCAAGACTGGTGAGATATAAATGATTGTATACACAGTACATTTTGTCAGGATGTAAAATAAATATAGGTATTAGTCTTAGTCTAAGGTTATTGGTCCATCATCCTTCGCAGCTACTTTTCAGTGACTGGCATCTGTGCCAATGATCCGTTATGTCTGAAGCAGGAAGGAGTGAAGGATCTTCATTTTCACAGCCAGACAGTTCCCAATTTTTCCATTATGGATCCAACTCCAATCCCTGGAATTCTCATTTTCCCTGCAGGGGCGTTCTGCGCTGTTAAGTATCACACCACAGATCAGGGTCAAGTGTGTGCATATATTTGTTTTGTTGGTAAATGATGTCTTTATTCATCATTAGCTTTAAAATCTTCCTATATAGATTTTTGTTGATTATCCTGGTCAGAACGTATGTCAGGAAGCAGGTCAAGGTAAAGAAACAAATAGCATTTTGTCCAAATATTACAGACTGTATGCAAACACTGCCTTGGTCTGTGTTAACGTCACAGGCAGCCCAATGTCAAACTGCAGTCATCTGACTGCATGACTAGACATCAAACCCTGCATCCCTAGGCACACTCTGTTTTTCTCAATGTCTACTGCTGCACACAGACATAACGACATATTTAATTATAAAAGACAGAACCCCTTCCACTGAAACTGCACCACATCGCTCAGTCTGTCCTTCAGTGCTTCTCTGTACTCAATGCAATTACTTAGCACTTCTCATTGCCCCTATCAAGCTAGAGTCATTGCTTCCATCTGTCAGCACACCATCCCCTGTGTTTTCCATCTGTGCAGCAGAGAAATGGAGAGGAAAGTACAGGGAGAGTGGGAGTGAGCAGTGAAAATGAGTTTATGCAACATTTGCACTTACGGACTTGTGCAGTCATGTGCGTCACAGTGCACAGGTGTTCAAAACAATGTCCTTGTGATATTTAATTTATTTAGACAAGTTGTTTCAGCTCCTTTGTCAAGCAATGGAACGTAAACATTACAACCTATTTGCTCTTTAAGCAGACATTCTTCCATTGCATCTATCACATCTGGTAGGATCCAGTTTGCTTGCATGCAGCTTCACTAAGATACATCTATCCTAACCTTCGGCATTGCCTCGCTGTTTGTCTGCCTATACAGGCGATCAGGAGGCCAACGCACTGCGGTCATACACTGCAGCAGAGCCGGGTGTCATAACCCCACAGAATGAGGTCTGAGTCACTGACAGCTAGCTCACCACAGCTTAGGACTAATAACATTGATGATAATGAAGATAATCTCCCATCAGTTGCATTCATGCACCTCTTTGAGATGAAGAGGATTGATCAAATATAAATCACTGTTGATACTGAGTGAAAAAAGATACTCTTTTCTTGACAGTCCTTGGCAGTGTGGTCAGTAACTTATATATTTGTACAAATTCTTATATGCAGCAATCAATAACGGATCTGTTCAGAATAGAAAATATTTCCAGATGCCATCTCAGGCAAGTGCCAAAAAACAAACAAACAAATGATGAGACTCTCAGCTTCTTCTTTCAATGTCTAACAAGATTGGAAACAATTGTAGATGACTTTTGGTCCACTCCTGAGTGCATAATATACTTAGGCTGCTTAAGGATCTAAGATATGCGTATGTGGACTTCCCTTTTCAATTCAAATCTGGAGTCTGCAGTGGTCACTGCAAAAAAATTTGGGTTTCTTTAGCAATGTGCTTGATTCATCTTACTTTTAAAAGTTCCATCTTTAGCCTAGTCTGAATCTCCTGGCAGAGGCAAACACAGTTTGGACTGAAATATCCTGGTACATTCATGATGCCATCAATCTTCATAACCACCAGCCACAAAACAGCCCCAATGCATTACTGATCCATATTTTACATATTTTATATTTTTAGGCATATTTTACACTGGCTATTAGTTGTTTATCCATGCAGGCAGTTCACTTTTGGCATCAAAAATCTTGCCAGTGTCTAAAAATTTACATTTTGCTTTCATTTCACTACAAGACATGATGCTAGTTTTAATGACACTTGATGAAGTTCATATGCTATGTTTTGCAGGTGCTCACAGGTGCTTTAAAATCAGTTTAATTACAATGCAATACTAAAACTATAACATACATTTTCCCTTCTTAATCATCCTTCTCACTGTGTGCTCGTGAGTACTCAATTCCTGTTTTCAGTTCCAGGCAAATATCCAAACTATATTTTTGGTTTCATTTCAGGTTTTTTTTGTTGTTTTTGTTATAGTTGAATTGTGCTTAATGGTATTTCGCAACTGCATATGTATTTTTTTTTTTAAATCAATGCCCTGATTTGGTCAGGTCAGCAACCATCTGCTTCTTTTGTGTCGAAACATTTTATGCCTCTGTTTTTATGTGAAAATGAATGCATGTATCATTTCACACCATGTATGATGTGGCATGTTGGAGAAACAGAATTTGTTGTGTAACAGAAAAACGATGAACAGAGTTACATTCTTTAGAAAGTGTGCAGGACACTGATGTCTTGCATCTGGTTGACAATACACATCTGTTCCAATAGATTTTTGTCAAATTCGACATTATTGCACTAGAGGAACAGTCATTTTATCCTGTATCCAAACTGTATTTATTATTACTTTGAGCTGATTGAGCTACTAAAATTACTACTACTACTACTACTACTACTACTAATAATAATAATAATAATAATAATAATAACAATGCATACATCTTATAATCTAGATCTTATAATCTTTCCTTTTTTTACCATTAATTAAACTGTAGTTCCCATTTCCCACTATTCTCAGCACTTTTTCATGTTTTCTATCAGCTAAAGCCTAGTAAGTGGGAGGTGACAAACTGCACAAGAGGAGGTGAGAATACAATGAGGAGGGAGACTACTGTTAAAATTCATTCTGTCAGCTAATTATCAAGCCCTTCATGAGCTGAGTCAAGACCAAACAGGGTAAACACTGCAATTTGTAGAGCTCATGTTCTTCAAGATTAAGATTGAGAACCACTGACCTAAAGCCACAAAATTACTTGTTGTTCAATATAATAAACTGGCTGGAGCCACAGGATTCTCCTGATCCTCAAACAGCCCTAATCAATACTGATGTCCAGACTAATTGGAAACAAGGCTGACAGAGGCAATACTTATAATGGCTTTCCACTGACTTCCGATATCTTCTCCACTCAATCAAAGGGACTTATGGTAACATCCAGGTCTTATTATCTTAATGGCTCTGAATTATTTCAGTCAGCTGTCTGTGGAATTTGAGAAGAATGTGATGGATCATGTGCATTTGATTAGTTATTGGAAAATAGTCTACAATTACAACATTATCTCCTTTTCTGAAAGGGATGCATGTATCCACAGATTTTAAATGTCTGCTGGGCATTATTCCTATACTATCCTATTCACGTTTAAGCCTTTTTTACACAAACAGGTTCTTTAAGGTTCTGAATCTGGTTGTATTATATGGCAATTTTTCCTATTTCCAAAGAACTACGGTAAGGACAAATATATATAGGTCAGGTGTCATATATGCAGCTTTGTAACATAGGACGCTAATAAGTGCTTTGATGGTTTTCTGGGAATGTGGGTGGACTGGTCTGTGGAATTTCAGCTGTTATTATACATATATATGATGGTGATGAAAGCAGCCCACATGAATGTACATCTCAGGATTATATATTCCAACTTAAGTGTTTTTTGGACTGCTTGTATACAGAAATAAGCTTGGCTATGGCTAAGATTGGCTATATTTTTTTATCACTTTTTTCATGAAAAATTTCATTGCATTTTGCTAAATACAGTTCATGTTCAGTTTAAAAACTGAACCCTTTGTTTAGTCACAGTCTAAATGCTCATGCCACTGTGTTGCACAAATGAGGTGCCATGCTCTGAATAAACAGCAGTTCCTCTTCTCCACCCTTCCTTTTTCAATCACTCTGGTACAAGCTAATCTTATCTCATCTTAGACTTTGTCCAAGAACATTACAAGCTGCTTACATAGGTTTTAGAAAACTGAAACCCAGACTTGTTGTATTGTGGTTAAACCCTCAAATATCATGGTGGTGTCCTCATGAAGTGTCCCTGTTTATCTTAATTGTTTTTATTCAGGACTAAATGAATATTTTACCCAGCCACTTGAGTGGTTTTCATAGACTGTTACCTCATACACTAATAATAATTAATTGTTGTGTCAAACGTTTTTCATACACATGTTACAACGTGGAATCTCTAACTGATTCCAAATCAGTTCCATTGACACCTTTTGGGATTTCATGTAATGAAGATGCAAGTCTCTGGAACTCTATAAATTATAGTCTCCATTTTATTATTGTTTTATTTTAAAATCCAGTAGGTTTTATAGGTTTTATATTTACAGTAGGTAACCATATGTTCCACTGAGTATGAGTGAGAATCTGATGTGCCAGAGAACAGCTGTAAAAAAAAGTAGCTGTCACTACCATGAGTGATTCCTGACTAGTAATAATATATTCAGTCTAGCACAGTATAACACACACACACACACACACACACACACAAAGTAGCAGAGAAGCATCACAGCACAGTCAGTTCTAAAAGATCTCTTGTTGCATGGCAACCTTGAGTCCTTGTGCTGATTCAACAGCAAATGGAGGCTGTACACCAATGTGCGTTTTCAACAAGAACACTTCGCTAATGTGTAGAATCCCTGCTGTTATTACTAGCCCAAGCTCCACGTCAAGGGTGCTAGCAGAAATTCTGGGGCCCCTGACAGGTTATTGCTCGTATCCCCACTACCCTGCCAGACAGTCCTTGTTGCTTGAGGTTCCACTTGGACCCCCGTGTCTCCTTTGGTGCTTGGACTTGTACCATTGCCACATACATGGCTGAGAGTGGTCTGCCATCCACATATACAGCCAGCAGTGGTTTTATAGTAGTCTTTTTTTCCACTAATGAATAGGGTATAGGGTTGGTGACAAGATCTAAATAACAACAGATGGGCCAGAGTGCACATTTAATCCCTGTGTTCTGGTTGCTGAGTAGCAATGGATCTACTGTTGGTGGCTGTGAGAAAAAATGATATCTGAAATGGGCAACTTTGAATACATCTATGTTTTAGGAAACAGTAAACAATTTCTTCTGTTTGGGAATGTTTGCCATGAGATATTAATGAAATACGACATGGAGGTAATGTAAGCTAGAGTGTATAGACCTTTTTTTTCTTTTTTTTCGTATAAAGCAATTAGTGTCACATTATATTTCACTGCTTTATGTAATCTGTACTATAACCTGCATAGCGATGCACCAAATGTAAATTTGTCCTGTTTCATGTCCAGTAAAGAAAATCAGACAAGTTTCTTGGTGAAAAAAAAACAACACTTTTTTTTTAAAGCAAGTATGGCAGTTATGGGTGGATGCAAGCACTTTATTGCACATTATATTACAAAGCGTAAAAACGCATTTATGGGTTTGTACGCTTGCGTAAGTATAATACGTTTGCGTGAAGTACGAAATGTACTTTACGCAAAGCAAGAGCGTGCTTTAACAAGCTGGTTCACTTAACCTGTGGTCACATTTTACCTTAAGCTTGACCAGATAGTATTCTTACCATCTCGACTCTGAGCTTCCTGATCTTCTCATCCAGTCCATGCTCGCCGCTGTCTGCACTCTCCTGCCGGATGACTTTGCTGTGCTCGCCGCGTTGCGCTGCGTCCTGCCGCATCCACCTGAGCAAACCTTCCGGCGTCTTCCTCCCCACCTTCACCTCCAACTCTTTCAGATCGGGCACACTTTCACTGCTACTAACTTCTTCCATGATGTGGTCTTCAAAGAAACACTGCTACTTTCACTGCGATTTCTAAAATCGCGATGTCCCGTCCAGCTGCCAGGCTGATTTTAGACCAGGTTTAATGAAACCGTGCAGCGAGCTACAGCGACCATCCTCACCTTCCATTCAGTTTCTGCTTTATACATCTACACAAAACATGAATGAATCTCATGAAGTCATGCTATAAAAATCGTCGCGCCATTCACAGATTAAAAAAGGTGTGATTGACGCAATGACAAGGAAAAAAGGTCTGCGGACCTTCTAAAAAATTTGTATTGATTATTTTTTTCAAAATAATGTCCATCCTCAGGTGCGCAGCGGCAAGACCCTTTCCAGTTTAGCATCATATGCCACAATGACAGCTCTATTACATCGGATTAATAGCGAGATTATAATTTGTTCTGTCTGAAATCTGATATGAAATCACTAACCCTCCGAATGTGATGAACTCATTTGCTCAGTTTTGCCCCATCGCTGTGGCAAAAGCCGAGACGCAAATTCCACCTGCATGACAGCTAGTGCCGAATAAAACACACAGAACTGCCGTACACACTATAGTATAACACCACCTCTCTCTCTCTCTCTCACACACACACACACACACACACACACACACACACACACACACACACACACTACCGTAATTACTCACTGCAGTCTCCTCCCAATCTCACACCCACATCCATATTAAATAAATACATGCATACATACATACATTTTACAAAATGTAATATATATATATAGTCATCAGGTCATGGGAAAAAATATTTCAACCTTTTCTCCTATAACACATAAAAAATATTCAACTCCAGGTGTTTAGCTGTGAGATGTCCATAAAGTTACTGATTAAAAAAAAAGAATATCAGTGCACGCTCATTTATCCTTGTAAAGATTGTTCTACTGTCAGCCATACTGCATCTCAGCTGATGTGTGTAGTGCATCAGGCAGTGGGGCTTGAATCAAGTAGCTCATACTACAAAGTAGTGGTAGAATCAAAGCTTATTGTTCATAATCTATCTATCTATCTATCTATCTATCTATCTATCTATCTATCTATCTATCTATCTATCTATCTATCTATCTATCTATCTATCTCTCTCTCTCTCTCTCTCTCTCTCTCTCTATATATATATATATATATATAGATAGATATATATATATAGATATAGATAGATAGATAGATAGATAGATAGATAGATAGATAGATAGATAGATAGATAGATAGATAGATAGATGGATATAGATAGATATACTGTGTATGTACTGTATATATAGATTTTAAGATTATATAGATAGATAGAGAGAGAGAGAGAGAGAGAGAGAGAGAGAGAGAGAGAGAGAGAGAGAGAGTGTGTGTGTGTGTGTTTGTCTGTGTTTTGTAATGTATCGACAAATGCACACCTACTTGCACTTGTACAATGAAAGTAAAGGTATTTACAAATAGGTATTAACAAATGAAAAACAGCCTGGGGAATGAAATCTGCTTGTTCCAGGTATCCTGGCTACTGATTAATCTACCCCCATTATTGTAATATTACCTTTGTATTACCTCTGTACAGAGAAGACGAATAGCACAGTTTGGTAATTTGCCTGACATATGCAGTTAGGCCTTATAATTGCTATAATTGCTCCTCTGCTACATAGAGATGTGTTCAAGTTAAATTCCAGCACTAAAATTCCTATGAATTATTGCAACAGCTTAAAATGTCTGCTCCCAAAGGCAGCTGGCAGCTCATAAAAATGTGATTTCCTTTTTGAGGCTTTTTTTTTTTCCATAGCAGCCTTACCTGTCATTTTCAGTAAGGTAGTCTCATATTTTTTCTACCTCATTTTCACTCCAAGGACATAGTGCTTCCAGGACCTGATGCAATATAGCCTAGTCCCCAAAGCTGAGACACAACATTATAGTAAATGTTACGTTTAGAAAGTCTTTAAAATCAATTAATATTAAAAAATGCATTTGATTGTTGTACATTAAATCTGTATGTAATTTGTATCACAAACCTTTTGTTTTCTTTTTTAAATAATATGAAAATAGACCCTCTTGTGTTTATTCTGGTGTGTTTTAAAGCTGACAACTGCTACATGGGTAGAAGTTTTCATAAATAGTATATAAATAGTATGAATTATAATGAGTTAATAAATAGTACTTAATAATTAGTTCAGGAACAGTGCAGAAGCTCCCAAAATCCTAGACTCATTTCTATCCAGCATGCTACAAAACACTTTAACTGTATGTATTGTGTGATATGATCAGTAATCCCTTCTTCATTTTCAGAAATACATGAATTTGTACCAGCATTGCAAGATAATATAATATATGACCAGCCTATAGATAATCCCTTAGTGGAATATTATATTATTTATAGTCTATAGGGGTAGTATAATAAGCTGACTTCTTCCACTGGATTTACATGAAGCATAATTAGACTGTGCTGCTTCTAAATGAATCTCCCTCTAGATATTACTAATAATATGCTCATAATCTCATACTCACAAGAGGAATGTGTCTGTCAGATACGGAAGTGGAGTAGAGGGCGAGCAGACTGAAGAGTGAGCAGACTAAAATAGTTTAGAAAGATAATATCATAAAAAGTCTGCAGGTAGCATGATGGAAAAGTCATCATGGAGTAAAACAGAACACCAGGGGAAAAAGGTAATCTCTCATGGATGACAATAAAGACTTTTCATGCTTAAGTAAACAGATGGGATCAGCAAGGATTCAGTTACTTCAACACAAACACTGAGCTTTATGACCAGTCCTGGCTGTATTTGCATTATTGCTGCATTATGAAGCTAACCATTCTTTATGAACATTTTTTTCTGCATTTTAATTTTAGGGACTATGGGAACATCCTAATACATTTTCTTGAATGTATTTTTCAACATGTGTCATATCATTTCAGGGTTCTACTAATAGTATTCCAGCAGCAGAACTCAGTTGACATCTAGTGGTCAGTGGAGGACATGCAAAATGATTGTAGTAGGCTTTTTGTGTTGAAGAGACTGTAGTCAATATAATTTTGTCTTTTTGGCAATGAATAAAATTAATACCCCAACACTTGATACATACTAGATGTTGACTCTTTACAGGAAAAACATTATGTTTACAGGAAATATATTATATTTACAGGAAAAGATTAGAGAAAAATCATATTCTAAAGATTTTTGTCAAAACTGACTGTAACCATTTTTAATGTAATGGAAATTGGAAAACATATTTTCCTTGGGTAAAAATACAATTTTGCCTAGTTTTTTTTCCAGGAACCATGAAAATATATGAAAAAAATGAAAAGATCATAGAAAAATGTAAAGGTTAAATCCATGAACTCAACACAAGTAGCTGAAAAAACCTGTTTGAAAAACTGGAAGTGTCTTGCTAAGCCTCATCTCAACTATCTGATTCTTTAACGAGTGTTTTGGTCACATCTGAAAACAACATGGTTTATTGACCAATTATGAGTCATTCTGCTGATCAGTGGTTGAGCTTCAGTAATCCTACACTGTTGCATAGCAACAAGTCACTTGTGGTGGGATTACTTTGTGGCAGAAGGAAATGATCAATGTTAAACATAAACATTTGAAACTTATTTGCTTTGCTCTTCTGCATACCTTGCAAAATATTGTATAGAACCCTTGAGGTTGTATGTTTTTATGAATAGGACCACAATTGAAAAGGTCTAAAGATTGTGCCTGTGATAAAATCACAGCTGTTAAGTTTTTCACAATAGCACAAGAACTTAACCTGCTTTACTACTTCACCATGTCCTCATTCCATAACCTGTATATTTTAATCACTAAAGTGATTTATCTGAAAATCCATCAGATCAAACTTGCCTCTAAAACAGAAGCTTACTGTAAGCAAGCTCTGTTTCTCTGAAGTGCTTTTTTCCATCTTAAAAAAAGTAGACTCCATTAACTTAACAGCACTTGGAAACTATCCTTAGGGCTGTTTAGAAACAATACGACATAGCTGATGGAAAGAAGGTGTGTCATCAGACGTTACTGTTCACTCACCTGTCTACTCAATACCTCTAATTTGTATTGACTAGTGAGTGCAGGAAACCAATCCCAAAAGAGAAAAGCACTTGTCAAACCACATCATTCTTCAGTCCTTCCCTCCCTGGTTTTGCTTCACCATGGCAAACCTGTATTTCCTGTCCTGGTTACAACATTTCTAGAGTCTGGCACTATCAGTATTAGCACGTTTGATGGGGAAGAGACAATCATGGAGGAGAGCACAGAGGAGGACCTTGAGTCTCTGATTGAAGACTTGGACTACATCCCTGGACACTTTCACCTGTTGCTGAATCTTAACATCGAGTCAAGTGGACAAGCCAACCTGCGCCACCGTGACATTCAGATGAAACGCGAGAACCTACGTGCCGAGCTCGAGGCTGAGACAGGTAGATTGCAGTATGCTATTCGAAACATGCTGGGCTTGCTAGCCTACCACCTTGATGAGCTAGAAGAAGCTGAGGAGGTTTTCCGTAGCATCTGCCAGGAGGATCCAGGAAATCTCAATGCCTGGGCCAACCTAGCCCACGTTTATGAACGGCTTGGACGGGACAGTGAAGAAAGCGATTGTCTAGAACAGGTGAAATCTCTCATAGATCTGGAGACCAGCAAGAGCCCAATAGAGGGCAGGCTCAGGGCAGCTCGGTGCCTGACAGAGCAGGCTTTTGCCCATCTTCATGATGTGGAGCTGGAGCAAGAGGAAGACCTCCAGGAAAGACTGACCACCGCACTCACCTTGTATAACCGGGCTCTACACTATGGAGCTGAACTGGTGAGGAGTTGGCATTCCAGGAAAAGCCTTTATTTTTTATGCATATAATATATACTATTTTTTATATTTATACAGAAATTCACATACTATCTCTCTGTTGATTTTTACAGCTTCAGCAAGAAGAGAAATGGAGCTGGTATTTCAAAATGGCAACAATTCACATGAAGTATGAAATTCTGCACTTTAATGTGACTCTTTATTTGTAACTCAGACTAATATTGGCTGCTTTAATCACAGACAATTAATAAGTTCCACCAGACATGCAATACATTCTTTTGAAATCTTGTTGCCTTTATAGATTACATGGTATTCCCAATGATTCAAAGGATTTAGAGTATACAAGGCTTACACACTACAACAAAGCTCTGACGCTGCTAATAGAAACTCTTAAATCAGACACAACACACCTCAAAGGTAAACATTCATGCCTTATTATCATGCTCACCAGCAAGCTTTAGCTTTTAATTTGTCTGTTTACTTTTAGTGTTTCATTTGACTTTCTGCATGTCTTTGTAAATGTCAAAGTAAATGTCTTTTACAAGTCAGTATGACTTATGTGGGAGGTTGACGTGCTGTTAACTTAGAGCCCATGTGTCACAGACCTGCCTGTCTAGTTTCTAACGTCACAATTGCCTCTTCTCCATACCTGACTCAGCTCCTTCTGTTCCTAGCACTTGCCTGGTGTTACATTGGTCTCATGCTTGAGAGGAAAGACGAGTTCTCCACTGTCCCAATGGCAGTTCATGACTGTGGCCTGTCGGGATCTGAACCGTTGTCATGCTATGGATCGGTACAGTATGCTAATCCTGACATATCAAAAGCTATGCAGACTGTAGATGTATAGATAGTTGTGGGGGCTTCATGGTTAAGGCTTTGGTTACAGAGCTTATGGTCAGGGATTCAAGCCCCAGCACTGCTAAGCTGCCTCTGTTGGGCCCTTGAGCAGGGCCCTTAATCCTATTTGCTCCAGTTGTGCTGTATCCTGGCTACGAAGATGGAATATGTGAAGAAAGGAATTTAACTGTGTTGTATTGTAGAAACTTAAGGGCTTCTTCTTAGATGGTGAGGGACTTTAATTAAATGATCTACGTTCTTGGTATAGATTGTGTCCTAATTTTTTTTTATGTTTAATGAGATATATAACTTTACTCCACATTGTCACATTACATTCCTCTAGATAGGAGATCTCTCACATTTTTCACATAATTCATGTTATATTCGCTTCTTATTATGTGATTGTAGTGTTTATGGTTTCTTCTTCCTAATTCTTCTGCAGAGGTAGTGATTACCACTGACATCATTTCATTTCACTGACATGTTTCCTGGTTACTCAAAACTCACTTGCTATGCAAATTCAAAACATAAATACTCTAAAAAATGAAGATGTTACGATTAGACATTAGAGCATGTCTCATCAAAGATGTACTTTTGAACACTGGTGCAAAACAATTAATTCCAGCTACTTCTGTTTCAGTACGTTTTATGGCAAAAGAAAGCTAATCTTCCAAACATAATATAACAAACATAACCATAAATGCAAGTTTTTTTCCAAAAAAGGAGACATGTCAATATTCTTGTCACTGGTAATCATATTCTACAGATATTTCCCTTTGTTCTGTTTATCTGTAACAATTCACCTAATCTATTCAAATAACATCTGCCTTGGACAGAAAATGCCCTAACATTTTAGTTATTAGCCTTACTAGTGTTCCTCAGGCTTACATTAATACTGTCAGCCTTTCAAGTATCAACCAATTCAGTTCATATTCTAAAGAAAATGTCTGGTATATTACTAAAATTATATACAATAAGAAATGATCTTCTTTGGGTGTGTTTACAGGGACTCAAACTGGCCACAGATGATGCGTTCACATTGAATCAGTTAGCCAGCGTGTTTTTTTGGTCAGGCAAACATGAGATGTCGATGGGCATCTGTAACATGGCTCTGAATGTGCTGCCTGATGCAGAACTAAACTGGAAAGCATACAGCACTCGAGCTAAGGTATGTACTGCTCCAAAATGTCACAAAATATATAGATATACAGTCCCTTCAGAAAGTACTGGAATTTATCTTTTTTTTTTTTTTTTTTTTTTTGCATCTACTGAAGACATTTGAGTTTGAGATCTAAAGATGAATATGAGACAATATAGAATCTTAGCTTTTATTTTCTGATATCAGTCCTACCTATCAAACCTTTTGTTTGAACCCATCAATTACCAAAATATTGGAATATGATATTTGGATATCATGTTTTTCCACTGATAGGTGTTAATTATTGCCCTGGTTTGTCCAGTTAGATTGACTGTTTAAACAATTCATAGCTCTTCATTCTACTCTTGTTTTGAGCCTAGGTTTTGGCCTGTGAAGACTGCATTTGTTGTTAAAAAGAATAAACCAACATGAACATCACAGAGCTACGTATTGTAGAAAAGCAAGCAATCAAGAAAAGAGGGAAAATCCATCAGAGCTATGGCACAAGCTTATTAAGACACAGAGCTACGCAAGACAACACAGAACTAGGTGAAGGTAGTAATATGAACAGGTCCATAATCTTTATTGACGGTGTATCTCATGATGAGAGCAGCAGAATGAATTCAGAAGTCTACAGAAACATTCTGTCTGACAATTTACAGAAACGTGCATCCCAGCTATTTGGGAGGAATTTCATTATGCAGCAAAACAATGCCCAAAGCACATAGCAACACTACAAACAACTTCATCAGGGGATAAAGTGGAAGGTTATTATCTGGCCAAGTAAATCATCAGACATCAACCCAATTAAATATATGGGTGAATAGGGCGACTGAAGAAAACAAAGAACACCTTAAAGAAGCTGCAGAAGAAGAATGCAACAGTTGGGTGATGTCAGTGGGTCACCAGCTTAATCCAGTTATTGAAAGCAATGGTTCAAAGCAGTGGCTCACTTAAGAATTGGGTGGTCTGCCACCATAGGTGCAGTTTTATACGTCATTTAATGCATCCAGATTTAAATATCAAAGAAAACAAAGGCTGAAATTTTGATCTACTGCTTCATAATCATCTTTTGATCTCAAAACCAAATGTCTTCAGTGTATAGCAAAAACAAAAGAATTAGCCTTGCCATTCCAATACTTTTAAAGTGATTGTTGTTTCAAGTTGATTATATATGTGTTTTTTTGTATCTGGAGGGTCTTACTATGCAAGTAAAACAGTATATACTGTACTTTAACGATTTTAGGGTCAACATGTGGGCACATAATATAAAGAAAAACGCAATTACATTCCTATACAATTGCTTACAGATTGCAGTGTAGATTTAAGAAAATATCAGACGTAATATCAATTATCCTTCCATTATAAACTCACCCAGTCTACTTTTCCTCATTTTTTTTTATTTATTTATTTCTAAGCATTCTGCATGTCTAAGAAATTGGTTTAAAAGAATTTGGCTAACAGCTGTTTCCCATTCTTTCACCAGCTTAAACTCACAAACTATATAAAAGCCTTGGAACAGGCAAAGCTGGGACTGAGTGGGATTCCCGACCGTCAGGAACTGAGAGAGGCCCGAGCTGACCTTGAGCAGGTGCTGAGTGTTCAGCCGTGTCTCAGGACTCACCTAGAGATGGGACGGGTGAGAAAGATGCCTAAAATTGCTAAATGCTGGCTTACATTACTGCATTATATTGTACATTTATGTTCAACATAACAGGGCATGACATAATAGTAGCAGTCAACATATTTGATCATACATGAGTAATGATTCATAACTGCACTTACAACTCATTGGGTGTCATCCAAAAGAGGATGGGTTTTCAGTCTGGTTCCTCTCAAAGTTTCTCCTGTCATCTTGGCGAGTTTTCCTTGCCTCTGTTGCCTCCAGTTTGGTCTCTAAATCTAAATCAGTATGGATAATGCTGCTTTGTGACAATGTCCACTGTTAAAATGATATAAATCAAATTGAATTATACATTAAAGATACAGTTACCAATCTTGAAGTAAAGTTGGGTATGAATGTTTTTGTAGGCCAAACCAAACTAAGAATTAGCACCATATTTACAGAATCTGTAATGCTGATTTATTTCGCACTTGTGTATATGATTATAAATGGCATTCAGTTGTAAAAGCATGTTCTTGGTTCTCAGTTGATTTATATTTTGTGACACCATGATAAAAGGTAAAAGGTAGCATGTTTGGCATGTCAGACAATTTGAAGCCTGTTGAGCGAGGTTCACATTATTAAGTGAGCTTATACAAAACTGCTTTGACAGATCTTTCAAACTATATGAACATTTTCCTGCAAACAAATAATGAAAAAAATCTGTTCATATCCAGCTTGATAACTGAGGTGCAAACATTTTAAATATTACAAACTTTAATACATAAAATATAAAATGTTTGACTCTTCCAACACGTCTATCTTCTGACAGGTCTACTACTACATGGGTGTGGATGCTGTGAAGGGGAGTATAATGGTGGACGAGATGGCAGTGAATCAGGCTTTGGTCAGCCTAGCGCAGGCCTTGAAATGCCCACTGGGTTCCACTCTGCCAGAACTACAGCTCTTGCGTGGCCGCTGCTTGCTGCTTAAAGGAGAGGAGGAGAATGCCATCGACTGCTTCAGACAATCGCTGGAACTGGAACGACCCGGAAGCTATGAGCAGAAGGCACTACACTTCCTGCTGGAGGCTCTGTTGACCAGTTTCGCCAAGAGCACAGGGGACATCAGTCACATTTTAACCCAGGTAGAGGAATGTGTGAAGCAGGCTGAAGAGAGGCATGGCACTGATGCAGTCCGGGCAGAGCTCAGGCTGTTGTGTAGGACATACACTGATGAAGTCGCAGAGCTGTCAAGGGAACTGGTGAAGAAAGGGAAGTTGGGAATGGTGAGGAGACTACTGCAGAGCATACAGCCACAGGATAAACTTCCTCTGGGCAGATCTCTGTCTCTATAAGAGAAACAGATTGAGGAAGCAGAGGACCTGTTAGCATTCCTGGGACTGAATTATCCCTCATGTGGATACTTTGAAAACGTGATTTTCGAGGAATCCGGGACTGCTCAGTCAGTCCAAATACAATGTTTACTACTATTGCTTGAAAACAGAGTGAATGTAGTTTTACATATTTTACCATCAAAACAGGAAAAAAACACTACTGTTAGTGCAATACAGTGGAACAGTGTCATTCCGAAAACATATGTTATATATAACTCCAAATTAATAGCTGTAATAGCTGTAATTTCCTGTAGATTATTTCTCATTTGTGCATTGGGCCACCTTCCTATTCAAGAATGTTTACTTAATGGCAGGGGTATATTTTTTTTATCTCACTAAGGTTAGATTGAGGAAAGTACACGGAGTCACAGGATAATAATATATATATATATATATAAACAACCATTAAATGGCAACATTAAATTGACCATTAATTCATAAATGTTTAGTCTAATAATAGAATCAGTTATAGCAGTGCACTGTAAATAAATAATTATAAATTTGAATCATTACTTGAATTCATCCAGTGCTGTCTGGAGAGTTGGTAAAAAGTTGAAATTAATATACTCATTCACATATGTTACCATTGCTAAAGTCACAACAGTAAGTAATTTGCATGTAGATTGCAGACATGCTTATGCAGATAGTCTGCTATACAAGTTCCATACACCTCATGCAATACAATCTGCATAATCTATATAATCTAATCTAACAATCTTGACAGGTTAAATGAATGTGCAATAGTGTGAAGTTCTCAGCTCTCTGAAACGTCACAGGAGATTCTTCCGAACAGATGGATTTCTGATTTCTTGGTAACATGACAGACTGGATTTTTTTTTCTCTTATTAGCTTCAAGTGAGAGAAAAGGAGAGGCTGGTGATGGAAGGAGTACAGCCATTATAGCTATTAAAACCTATGTGATAACAAGAACTAATTTGACTTGTGGACACTCAACATTAAACATAAAAGGATTAAAAGCATGGCATGTCATACTACTATTCAAAATAAATTCAATTGTATTAGTTGTTGTCTTGGTGTGATGTGATTGGACAAGAAGCAGAGTCACTCTTTGCCACCACAAAGTTGGGATTTGTTTTAACAGCATGCCCTGTTGGGTTTCATTATTTATGAAATAGCAAGCCAAACTTCATTTTCACAATGAACTGTGGGTCACTACTCTACATTAATATGTTTTATTATCCGTAATTATGGCACTGACCTTCACAGACTGTTGCCTGCAGATCTAATGTGCTTCTAGATGTCCATCTATGTACGTTCCTTTCTCCAACCTCATCAGTGATGGACATCAGCTTCACTTTCACATGATGAATTCCTCACATATTTATGAACCAAAACTCTCACAATTTCCAGAACAAACCTGTAACACTTCATTTGTTTATAAGGAATTATGTGAGAAACAGACAAATACAGTGCTTCCAAAATGTATTCACCCCTAGATATTTTTTTGTTGTTTTACAACATTAATTTCAAGTATATAAGGAAATCTGGAAATGATTTTATTTCTGCCACTTCAAAAGAAGCAGTATAAATACTATTATAATCTACTTAAATCTGATGCTGCCACACAGCAAAAACAGAAATAATCACTAGGGAAAAAAATTTAAGCACGATTGACCTCATTTACCAAAAATAAAAGATACCAATAATATAAGAAACATTTTTCATTCTACTCCAAGGGAACATGCATGTGCAAAGCTTGCACTTACATCTGCTCAAAACAGGTTGGAATAATACATATATGTTTAGTAAACATGATACCTACACGATCTTTAATGATGATCTAAAACATGATGATGAACTACTTTGTGGTGGAGAGAAAAAAAATAATATGAAAGTTGGTCATTTGCATATTTTCTTTCTTACTATGTCTTCTTTCTTACTATGTCTATAGCATAGTCTCATGTGCTGTTGCCTAAATTAGATGCACATGATGCACACAATAATTATTATTGTCTTTAAGAGCACGTTGCTCGACAGACTGCATCCTCAGAAGATAACCTTAATAACTGGGCAGAGGAAAAAAATGTGGAGCAAAATGAATGTTTTTGGAAAGATGTTTATTTATATAACCAATTTTCTAATGATGGTGGAATAATTTAGGATGTACTTCTTTATCTGATACAAGGAGGTTTTCATTACATGTGGCTCCATTTAGTTGTCTTCTAAGAGTTCATGTTTATTTTTCTCCAGTGGTTTCCTTGAATGCATCTCATAGGTACATTAAAACTGCTTTGGGTGAATAAGGAAATACTTATTATTAAAATGAATTTGACCTTTGGCAAAGGTCATATCACCCATCAGCAGTCAATTATTCAGGACACGAAGCTTCATGAGTGGCCAATTCACAGAGTGTCCTTTAACCATCTTTCATGGCAGCCTATGGACTTTCTTTCCTGATAGAAACTGTTTACAAAACGGCGATCCTTTCACCAATATGATGAAGCTTGGAGTTCCTGCCTTCACACTGCACCTGCACAAAGAATAAAGAAATCCATATATAATAACATGTGCTATATTTCCTTGAACAAATTATTCTTTACAGATCTTTAAACAGGAAAATCACCCTGGACGTTGTAGGACATCTAGGAGAGATGTTTCTAAATGCACTTCATAAAGGTGCCCCTTCTCATGGTCTTCAAAAAACATCTAAAAATACAAGTCAAATATGAAGATTAGGATATGTTAAGAAAAAAAAAATACACAACAATTCTGAGCAGTTCTAAACTGAAGACATTGATTTAGGTTGAACTGGAGGTTCTAGACTGACCTGGAGATTTGGCGGCTGATATTTTTTATCCGTGTCCCATGGAGGAAGTTCCTCTCCAAACATGACCACTAGGTGATCTATAAAGCTAAACAACAAACCAAAGACAAACTGTGAAATGGCCACCACACATAAACAGTAGACACCAAAAGAGTTTTTATTTCATTATCTATTATTACAAGAATAAAACACAAAATAGCATGTGGTTATAAAAAAGTAATCAGTGGTCAGATGGTGTGATATAGCCTGACTTGAAGTGGAGTCACCCTGAATTGTGATTATTTTTCTATAACAGCAAATCTGGAAGTGTTTAATTCTTTTTATATGAAAGCGATTTGCCCAGAATTTAAGCTTTAATTTATTACTGAATGACGCATCCTGTTTTCTTAGGAAAAGTCTAAGATTATAATAATGAGCTGTAAGCATTAGTAAGAAATCAACTTGGAAACCATAAAGATGGCTTTGGATTGCAACTGCCACAAACAGTCTTGCACTCAAGTACTCAAGTATATAGGACTCTACACTGTAAATGAATTATTGCAAAAGCATAAATGATAAATGCTGACCTGGAGTTTTCACAGAAGGCCGAGATGAAGTCGGTCTGTCTGTGCTCAGGGTAAAGGAACAGCACAGGCCAGTGGAGGGCACCCTGCTCATCCAGGTACACCTGTGCTCCTGTGGCTTCTTGACAGCTCAGTCCATCCAGACTCAACTCTGCCATGGCTGCTGTGGATCCTTCATCATCCTCACTGTCAGAGCCCCTGCGCATAGCTTTCTCAGCCTTTAGAAGTCTAATTCCACGCTCCTGGTCCAAACATCATCTCTATCAGTTTCAACTGTTGGAAGGTGACTTTTTCTCAAATGAATGTAAATTATACACATCTTTACCTTAATAGCAGCTAACAATGCTCCTCTCTCATTCTGCTGCTTTTTCTCTTTAGCTTTAGCCTTTCTGGCATCTCGTTCTGCTGCCCTCTAGAAAACACATGCATACATCTTAGTAACAAGACAACCAGCATAAACATGATAGAAAATGATGGTATAATAATATCAAAGATTAGTTTCCTGTTTGTGATGCATAGGAATTAAAGTGAGACAGAAAATAAGCGTACTGCACACAGTCTAACTCAATGACTGGGTGGTTATTTTTATTTAGATTAATTATTTATGAAGTTGCTAGTCTTAGATCTGCCTACCTTCTGTTTGTCTGCAGTGGCTCTGAGCTCTTGCAGTTTCTTATCAGTAGGCTGAACCCTGAGGCCTTCATCACACCACTGCAATGCATCTGCATAATTACACAGCTCCATACAGCACTGGGCTCCTACACACACACACACACACACACACACACACACACACACACACACACACACACACACACAGAGATTTTTATATGATTACTAGAAAAAAAATGTGTACATTATTGTTATATATTGTTCTTGCTGTTCACCTCTGACGATAGCTTTAATGTGGCCTGGTTTCAGTTTCCGTGCAGCGGTTGCATCATTCAAAGCTGATCGCATGTTTCCTACAGAAGGTGAACAAAATGAAAATCCAATCATACTAAAAATGCATTGCATAAATGTTTTCTATTACTGCTGTAAAAACTTTATTACAGCTAAATGTTGTTTCCTTTTATGCTCATTACACTATTGGATTTTGTGTTTAAGAACAAGGCAAACAAACCAAATCAGTATACAGACAGGTGAAAAAGGAAAGGAAGAAACGGGCTGTGATATGCAGTGGGGGTACTGGTTTGCATCCACTTGTCTGACTGAACACATTTACGTTATGATGAACTATTTCTTTCCAGATGGAAATGGTCTCATCCGGGAAGACCCTGTCCCTATCCACATGGCATAAGGCCTCACTGAATGATTAAAAATCATAATCATAATAAAATTTAAAAATAAAAATTAAAATCATATATTTTGGGCTTAAACACCAATTGAACTCTCTCCATCACCACCATCAAAAAAACTGACTAAATGAATATCATTTAAAAGAACAATCTCTATTTGTCGAGCATACGTCCAGAAACTTGTAGAATACACACACTATATCCTACTTTATCACACGCAGAACCTATTCTTGTGGACTGTAGTGGCTCAAGTGTTTACCAAATAGTTTTATGTTGATTTTTCCTTACATTTGTCCCAGACTGTAGCTTACTCCAGTGCCACACATGACCAAGACAGCATTTACTATAAGAGAAATATCCTCACCTAGATGAAAGTGAGCTGCCGCACGATTGGTATAAAGGATAGCGTTTAGGTCTGAGTCGGCAGAGTTCTTCTTCAGGCCCGCTGTGTAGGACACTATAGCTTTCTTATAGTTCTTTTCCTTAAAGTACTCATTGCCCTCGTCCTTTAGACTCTTTGCTTGCTCTGCAGGGGAGGAAGTAAAGGTATGTTTAGTAACATGAAGCACTGTATATTTGAAACACTTTAGGAAAAGGCTTAATTATATCAGCTTGAGAAGCTGTATACAGGAGATATCCTCCTGAAATACTCCTTGCTGCAAAAGTCCAGTGGGCGGAGTCTGACCTGATCCAGCACCACCTACCTGGGAAGAGTCAAGCCCATAGTTAAGGGAATGTAAACAAGTAGCTGCATAAAGATGTTAAATATGTTATTCCTTGGTTTAGGGATATAGGAGGTGATGGATCAGGTCCAGCTCCACCCCTGGTCTTTCGGTTCTGCAGCGAGGACTACCACATACCCTCAGGTGGTCGGTCATCATCATGTATAATGGACTGAAGACACGCAAGATCAGGGTGTTTAACAGGGTCTATTTCCCCTGGAGCAGACTTCATGAACATGGGCACGTTATCAAACTCCTAGGATGCAAGATCACAGTTAATAAGTGACTACAACCGCTAATGTACTAAATCAGTTAATAATAATTACGACGATAATGCCAAACCCTTTACTATTATGCAAGAAATAACCATATTATATTCTTTATTCATTAACAAACAAACAGCTGTTACAGATTTTACACAGATCTATTCTTACCTCCTCCCAGTTGCTTTCACTGAACGCATTTTTGTATTTGTGCGTCTTAAATTTCTCCATAAACTCGTCCATGCCATCATCGCTGTCTTCTTCACGGGCCTGGGAAGCCATTGCTTTTGTTTCCCTGTAGTGTATCTTTTATGACACGGCTTTTTTTTTAATTCACGTTCAGACGAAACATCAGAAACACAGCATCCTGTACACTCCAGCGGTGATGCATTTAGTAAACACATGTGCGTTCCGCTACTTCCGGGAGTTGACGTCAGCCCACTACGTCATTTTAAACGGCAGTGAGTTGACGAACCTGCTGAGGATGTTTAACGCCACCTTGTGGTCAGGAGCACATTTCAAGTCCACCTTCTTCCAAATAAACAAACTCTGGTCATTTTTTTTTTTATCAACCAAAACATGACCAATGAGCTGTTATTATAGAGCAAGATGTGCTAGAGTAGGGGATCATAGAATATTGAGCATAGATACAAAACACTGGACCCCTAAATATAATAACTCATGCCTTCCACCACTATAACAAAAAAACACCAAACAAACTGTGGCTGGAGTTCAGAGACCCGAGGAGGTCCCCAGACTTGAGAACCTGTTCTAAAGAGCATGAGAGCTCTCATTTACACAAGACTACTCGAGAATGACTAAAGAAATTGTTTTCGGTGTACTATCTTATCATGCACTGGGGAAAGGTACAAAAGGCTCAGAAACATCTATTTTGATTACAGGAAGACTTTAAAGCAAGAAAAACCCAAAGCAAAATACCACTGGGGAAAAACAGTTACCTTTCTGGGGAAAAACAGATGATTTGTTTAAAAATCCAGTTAGTGAAACGGTTATATTTGAAGCAATGATAATGCCACTGTATAATCTAATGTCGTTATTTTTCTTCGGTTGATCCCGTTAGGGGTTGCCACAGTGCATCATCTCATCTACATATTTGATTTGGTTCAGGTTTTATGCCAGTGTCCTTTCCGACACAACCCTCCCTTTTCACCCAGGCCTGGGACCAGCACTGAGTTAAACCCCACAGTGACTGGATCAGTTCCCTGGCCAGGATTCACACACCAGCCATGGCAGAGAGAGTGTGTAATCTTTCATAAATGTCATATTCTTACAGAGCTATCAGTACTGAATGCAGACTACCTCAGTAGAATAAAAAAGCTTATAAATGTATTTAAAGAGAGAAAAATAAGAAACAAAGAAAAAAAATAAGCCTCAAGAAGGAAAAGAGAAATCAAGAAAGAAAAAAAATATGGTAAATATCTATAGTGATATTCTTAAATGCATCTTATTCTTGTTGTGAGTACCTGATTTTTGCAATCATGACACAATCCACATCATGATGCCTGTTACTGTTACCAACCGTCTCTAAAAAAGATGCAAAATGCACTTTGCGAAGAAACTTTTTTCAAAGAAATGTATTTTTTTTTTTAGTATAAACCGATCAGCTTTATTAAAAGAAGGTCATTATCAGCAGACATGGAAAGCACCATATTTGATACATACTTCCATACATCAATGACAAAAAACAAACTCTTTCTTAAATGCTTTCTCATATTTCAGATCATATGAAGTTACGCACTCCAAAGTAGTTTAGATATCAGAGTTTCTCAACTCTAGTCCTGAAGGCCCACTTCCCTGCAGAGCTTTAGACATTCCCAGCATCCATCTCATGCTAAAAGCATGAAAAGCTTGAAAATGTAGAGGATTCGACAGTGTTAAACTGTCTCAACTCCAGTCAAAACGTGCATCAAGGCATCTTTACTGAGGTACATTGTCTCCCCACTGCTCTGACACACCACTTCAAACACGGGCTGCTCCTCCATGGCCTTTTGTCCAACCACCACCACATACGGGTAACCCAGCATGTTAGCGTCTTTTAGCCGCTTCCCAATGGTCAACTGGGTTCTGTCATCTAGAACCACTTCTCCTTTTAGATTTGGTAAGCTGTTTCCTAAGCTTTGTGCAAGTTCCTCTGCCAAGTGGATGGCTTCACCGGCTTTGCTGCCCTTTTTTGGGGGCAGGATGCACACTTGATAAGGCGCAAGAAGCCCAGGCCAACGAATGTAGTCCTCAGAGGAGAGCACCTCAATGGATGCAGCAAGGATGCGATTAACACCCAGGCCAAAACAGCCCATCTCTGTCACTGAAGGCTTGTTCTGAGCATTAACAAACGTGGCATTAAATACTTTGGAATATTTTGTTCCAAGATAGAAAGTATGTCCCAGTTCAATGCCTTTTGACTCGGTGAGATGAGTCGTGTGGCACTGAGGGCAGTCAGTTTGACCTGCTTCCACGGTTTCGACATTAGCGGAGAAGCCACAATTCCCACACATAAGCAGACGGTCTTCTCCTATATCAGCTGGCAGATGAAACTCATGTGAGAGCGTTCCCCCGATATTACCGGTAGCAGCCTGCACCTGTACCCACCTCAGACCGAGACGGTCAAACAGGCGAGCGTAGGCCTGGCACACAGAGCGGTAGGTGTGCAGAGCAGCTTCCTCGCTGATGTCAAAGGAGTACATGTCTTTCATGTAGAACTCTCGACCTCGGAGCAATCCAAACTTCGGCTTCTGCTCATCACGGAATTTCCGGGTAACCTGCAAAAATCAAAACTCTACATGATGCCTACAAAATACAACATAAAGTATACCAGAACGAAAGTCCATTCTGTAGCCAATACCTGATAAAGCAGCAGTGGCAGCTGTTTATAAGATAACGTGCTCTGAGATGCCAGCAGATCCGTCACTGCCTCCTCGTGTGTCGGGCCGAGACAGTACTCCGCATTGTGTCGATCCTGCAACCTGAACATCTCCTTCCCCATGAGCTCCCATCGCCCACTCCGCTTCCAGAGCTCGGCTCCACACAGAGCTGGCATGTCCACTTTCTGTCCACCAATAGCCTGCATTTCCTCATCAATGAGTCTCACTAGCTTCTCCATGGAGCGCAGAGCAGCAGGAAGGTAGTAGAAGCAGCCTGGGTTGGAGCTGTGAATGAGGCCAGCCTTCAGCATCAGCCTCTGGCTGCGGCACGTCATGTCCCCGGTATCCTGGCCTTCACGCAGGTTCGAAGGCTGGAAGATCCTTGATACCAAAGGTGTTGGAGTCAGTGGTTTGGAGGAAACGCGAGCGGAGCACTGTGATGCTTGTGGATGGCAGTAGTGACTCCTGCTGCATGTTTTGCTCAGTAAGCTGGGTAGCAGGGTACAGGCTTTGCGCCGACAGAGGTGCGTCAATGTCTCCATTGTGAAGGCTTTTGTTAAAAAAAATCTGTGAGGGAAAACGGATAAGATAATGTAAAGGAATACTTGCCCTTAATCATTTGCCTCTTGAGCATCTGCTAAAGTTTTAGGTTCACTTATGTTTAGCTCTGAAATTAACTGTATGTTAAATGTGAATATATCAGAATATATCTACTTCTCTCCTCTCTACATAAACTAGGTCTTTCCCAAGATATAGTTCGAATGAGGATCTGAAGATCAATCCAATCTCCTGATTGACAATTGCCAAATTTCTAACAAAGAATAACATATTCAAATCAGATAATAGTCACTTGTGGGGCATCTGATGGCAAATAAGCATAAAACTACTACTACTACTACTACTACTAATAATAATAATAATAATAATAATACTGCCAGTAATTTGCTCTGAACAGAGGATACATTTCCCAAAGCTTATAGCACAAAGATGTCAAATTCACTCTGGATCAATTAAGTGTCTTTCTATCTATCCATCCATCCATCCATCCATCCATCCATCCATCTATCTATCAGGCATAACAGTATGACCATCTGCCTAATATTGTGTTGGTCCCCTTTTGCTGTCAAAACAGCCCTGACCCATGATGCACTGTGTATTCTGACACCTGTCTATCAAAACCAGCATTAACTTCTTCAGTAATTTGAGCAACAGTAGCTCGTCTGTTGGATCGGATCACACGGGCCAGCCATCGCTCCCCACGTGCATCAATGACCCTTGGACGTCCATGACCCTGTCGCCGGTTCACCACTGTTCCTTCCTTGGACCACTTTTGATAGATACTGACCACTGCAGACTGGGAACACCCCACAAGAGCTGCAGTTTTGGAGATGCTCTGATCCAGTGGTCTAGCCATCAAAATTTGGCCCTTGTCAAACTCACTCAAATCCTTACGCTTGACCATTTTTCCTGCTTCTAACACATCAACTAAATGTTCACTTGCTGCTTAATATATCCCACCCACTAACAGGTGCCATGATGAGGAGATAATCAGTCTTATTCACTTTACATTTCACTGCTCATAATGTTATGCCTGATCGGTGTATATATATCTGAAGATAGATAGATAGATAGATAGATAGATAGATAGATAGATAGATAGATAGTTAGACAGATGCACATATCGCACATATGGACACATTATACCTCCTAGAACCAATTTATACCCTTGCTTCAATAGATAATCTTACCTGGATATCTTATGAGTGTTGCTGTAAGCAAAAATATTGCTTACTGGAAATCTTTTTAAACACACTGTACTGTCTTTACTCTCCCCACGTGTATCCTGTGATGAATCAGGGAGTTCTCCCTTATTATTTCCTCTGCTTATTAGGAATCTAAATCAATGTCCGGATTTGTATAAAGGTGCATTGAGACTTTGTCTATTTCTAAATAATTTGAAATATAATTTGGGCCTATAGCCCAAGGTCAGTAAATGTGAAGAGGTGTTGTTAACGCAGTTAGTTTAGTCCAAACCGGAACATATTATTCTGAATCATAAGATGAATTTACTCTGCGCCTCTGCAGCAGCTGTTTACACAAAGGCGTTTATTAATAACAATAACCACTTAATAGCTTAAAGCCTAATAGCTAGTTAGGCTGTTACATGTGGAGAGAAAGTAAGCCATCAACACTAAATGAAACCAACGTACCGTGTATTATGATAATATTTGTTTAATTCCGGCTCTTAATTATCTGCACTGACTTACAGAAGAGATTACACTGTAAGTAATACATGCAGAGGTTTGACTAATAAACTCCAGCGACATGATAGCATGGAAGGCACTGTCTAAATGCAGGCTGTATCCCAATACCCTCACTACTGCCTTTACAAGTACACTACATTGGGTATGAAATAGAGGCCTCTAGGGCGCACGAAATGCACTTTCTGTCTGCTAGGCAGCCGTTTTGAAGTGAACCCGCTTTCTTCTTCGGGGGAGTTGCACGTCTTTTGTGCAGAGGTAATATATCTGCTGCCATCTGGTGGTTACGTGGACGAGCTGACATGTTTAGTGAGCTGGGGCTGTTACCAAGGTTACAGTAAACCTGCGCGTGCACCGGACGACTGGTGTCGTTTAACATTGGCTGGCACTGTTTTTTATTTTTTTTTATTTTTCCTGCATTCACCCTGTCGTGTTTTGGTATTTTTTCCGATAGAAGCATCGAGAGCTCGATGTCCTTCACATTACTACAGTACTTTTTTTGATGTTCGTGTATAATTGTTGACTGAGGATAAACAATGTCCAACAAAACAGCAAAACAAGTCCGACCTTCTTTAAAAGTGCCTCCGTAAGTTATTATTTTTATGAATAAAATACATATACAGTCTTTATGTGAGCTAATACTACTATCTATACTACATTCTTGAAAATCAGCTACCCTTATACCCTTATTTTTTTAACCATTTTATTAAAGCTGAATTACTATATTAAATAATTTCATGTTTCTCATTAGGATCAGTCATATGTTCAGGACAAGGAACGACATACACTGATCAGCCATAACATTATGACCGCCTGCTTTTAATATTGTGTTGGTCCCCCTTTTGCTGAAAAACAGCCCTGACCCATCGAGGCATGGACTCCACTAGATCCCTGAAGGTGTGCTTGTTGTATCTGGCACCAAGATGTTAGCAGCAGATCCTCTAAGTCCTGTAGGTGAGGCCTCCATGGATTGGACTTGTTTGTCCAGCACATCCCACAGATGCTCGATTGGATTGAGATCTGGGGAATTTGGAGGCCAAGTCAACACCTCAAACTCATCAAACCATTCCTGAACCATTTTTGCTTTGTGGCACAAAGCATTATCCTGCTGAAAGAGGCCACAGACATCAGGGAATACCGTTTCCATGAAAGGAAGTACATGGTCTGCAACAATGCTTAGGTAGCAGGACCCAGGGTTTCCCAGCAGAACATAAGCATGACACTGCCTCCACTGGCTTGTCCTCTTCCCATAGTGCATCCTGGTGCCATGTGTTCCCCAGTTAAGCGATCCATATGCACCCGGCTAGCCATGTGTTTTAAAAGAAAATGACCAGGCCACATTCTTCCATTGCTCACAGGCCAGCCTTCAGCCTTCTATTTGCTCCCCACATGCATCAATGAGACTTGGCACCCTATGACCCTGTTGCCGGGTTCACCACTGTTCCTTCCTTGGATCAGTTTTGATAGATACTGACCACTGCAGACTGGGAACACCCCACAAGAACTGCAGTTTTGGAGATGCTCTGATCCAGTCGTCTAGCCATCACAATTTGGCCCTTGTCAAATTTGCTCAAATCCTTACGCTTGTCCATTTTTCCTGCTTCTAACACATCAACTTTGAGGACAAAATGTTCACTTGCTGCCTAATATATCCCACCCATCATCATCACCCAAGTAATCATCATTGTTTACTTCACCTGTCACTGCTCATAATGTTATGCCTAATTGGTGTAAATCAACATACATTGCGTCTCTTTCTTCTTCTTCTTCTTCTTCTTCTTCTTCTTCTTCTTATCATTATTATTAGTAGTAGTATTATTAGTATTATTGTTATTATTATTACAGCAATCAGAATAAAATGTTGCTATGCTTCATACTTTTTAAAACTATTTCATTTATGCTTTTAATTCAATTTAATCTTTAATTGTCCTTTATTAAGCACCCCATGATGATGATGATGATGATGATGATATTATTATCCTCAGATCATCACGAGTGATGAATCAGTCAGGGTCTGGAACACTGCATATAAACCAAAGCTCCACAAACAGAAGGAGTGTCAATGCGTCTGTGAGCCGAAGGAGCTTCACATTAGCAAGAGACAGTAAAGTTCTTGATAAAGGCTCTGTTCAAATCCCCAGACACACTGTCCAGGTAACAGCCATTATGCCAAGCCACTTGGTGTGTCTGAACTCAGACTCAATTTCAGGCTAAAACATCTGTTTAATAACATGTTCACTAACTTTTTGCGCAGGTGTTTGATGAAACAGGGAAGGACGTCACTCCTCCGCCTCTGTACCAGCCGGAACCCGGAGCCACACAAAACAAACAGAGCAAAATATTAACACGACATGACACATCAGATATGACCATCTCTGACTTTCTGTCCACAGCGTACCACACCATAAGCGCAAGCTCTGCAGGACCCTTTACCATGTAATTACGCTGCAAACTGAGTGATAGTTCCTAGGTGTTCCTCTCTATAGTACATGAGCTCTCTCCTTTTGAGTCAAGAGTAATCAGATTAGAGATCCATGAGATTAATGTGAATGGTACCACATAGAAACCATAAAGATGACTTTGGACTGCATTTGATAAAGTTTTGCATTCAAGTCTTCATCAGTAAACAGTTAAACAAAATAGGCTTCATGTTAAAACTAGGATGAATTTCCTGGTTACATAATTGACCTTTTTGACCATATAGTAAACAGATATAGAATGAAATAATTTATAACGTCACTCTATAGTGTCATCCAGATAAGGTCGGCTTCCCTTTTGAGTCTGGTTCCTCTCAAGTTTTCTTCCGCATATCAACTCAGGGAGTTTAACCTTGCCAACATTGCCTCTGTCGTGCTTATTAGGAATATATTATATATGTATTTATATATTTATATAAAGCTGCTTTGTGACAGTGTCCATTGCTAAAAGTGCCATACAAATACAAATGAATTGAACTGGTAATAATTAAAGATGATCTATTTCAGGTCTGCTTTTGGGAGTAGTTTTGTGTCGAGGGCAAGTCACTCTACGATGGGATCTATGAGTGATGAACTTGAGGAGCCTTCTGCAAAACAAGAAACCTTGATTAGTCTCTCAGGTTTGCCTGTCTCATCAGACCTGTCCGCTTTGTGAAACAAAGTACACTTACACAGCCAAACGTTTGGTGGCATCTGTCCATCATGCAAATATGTGTTTTTTGAGCACCTGGTTCCACATCTACCAAACCACACTTCTGGAAAGGCTTGGAGTTTGGAATGGGATGTAGAAAAAGCACATAAGAATGTGATAGTTAGGTGAAACGTGTTTGTAAAGCATGCAGTTTTCTGAGCTATATGTAGTCAAAAATGCTTTCCCAAGCCTCTACATGAATAAACTCAGCAGTATGTGTTTACCTATAACTCTGACGTGTTTGTTTCTTGAAGAACTAAATATTAAGAGAGACGAGCAGATCGAGGAGCCTCTACTGAACAGTCCAGAGGTTTTTAACCTCACTGAGACAGAGAACATGTGCCTCCTGGACATTCCTGCAATGTCTGTATCTTTCGACTCCGAAGAGGCTGAAGCAGTCAGGTAAGATCCCAAGCCATCTTTCATTGCATGCTCTACAGTATGCACTGATCAGGCATAACATTATGAACACCTGCCTAATACTGTGTTGGTCCCCCTTTTGCTGCCAAAACATTCCTGATCCATCAAGGCATAAACTCCACTTTAACCCTGTGGTTTCTGGCACCAAGATATTAGCAGCAGATCCTTTAAGTCCTGTAAGCTGCCAGGTAGGGCCTTCATAGGAAAACCCCACAAAAGCTCCAGTTTTGGAGATGCTCTGATCCAGTTGTCTAGCCATCACAGTTTGGCCCTTGTTAAACGTGTCCTGCTTCTAACACATCAACTTTGAGGAGAAAATGTTCACTTGCTGCCTAATATATCCCACCCACTAACAGGTGCCATGATAAGGAGATAATCAGTGTTATTCACTTCACCTCTCACTGCTCATAATGTTATGCCTGATCGGTGTGTGTTCCAGAAGTATGAGCTGATGAGTGTAAAGTTGCTGACGTCATGCAAACTGTTTGTGAATTAACACTGAGTTGTTCAGCTGTTCATTTGTTTACAGAAATACTTAATATCAGCTTTATGCATAAACATAACACAATAATTGCATATGTCTCTTTCTTTGTGCCTGAAGGACGAGGAACAAGGTGTATACAGAAATTTGCAAGAGCAGACAGGAAAATGATGTATATGTGGAGCGATCAATGCAGACATTTAACGGCGCCTATAAATCTAAAGTAGTCCAGAGCGATCGGGTCATCATGGTGGAAAAAGGCAAGTTGCTGTGTATAACTTACAAAAACTTACATTTTTCAATATATTGTTTTGTGTTTTGTGTTTTGTGTTCCATTCTGCCAGTGGAATGGAATTCGGCTTGACATTTTCAATCTTATAGCCCCAAGTTTGATATAAAATGAGTCAGACAAGTGTTTTTAGATGCTTATGAACAAGCACTTGGGGCATCTCAGAGAGCAGAAATGGATTTGATATCACCATTTACTTTGAAAATAGAAATATTTGCATGAAAAAAATATATATATTGCCTTTAGTAGGCAAGGTAAAAGCAGAAATACTAAAGATACAGTATATAAAGTAATTGATAGAAGAACAATATATTAATCCCTGTGTGCAGGTCTAATGGCAACCATTTGGGACATCTATGACTTGTGTGTGAGCAGCAGTGAGGCAGAAGAGTCAGGTAGTGATACAAGTGTCCTAGATGTCTCCTCCACTCATCATCTAGAGTCGGACAGAGGTCTCCAGAGACCCATGTCCAGAGTCAGTGCCACCAGCACAGGTAAGGAGTGGTACCTTCAATTACTCAGCTTCAGATTTGTTAGCTGCTATTATTATGTAAAAAATAACACAACAGGTTGTTCTTTTATAGGTAGACGAATGCTAAATTTGCAGAAATATTTTTAGCCATAAATAGTTGAACAACAATCCCTTATTATCACCACACATACATTAAAGTACAGTGGAATTATTTTCTTTGCGTATCCCAGCTGAGGAAGTTGGGGTTAGAAGCCCCAATCCTCCGATCAACAACACAGAGCCTTAACCACTTGACCCACCACTGCCCCCAATAGTTACATTGGAACGTCCATGAAACAAGTTATTCCTGACTTCCACTGACTACATAGCAGCTATAAATAATCGCTTGTTCTTAAGACTGTCTTGCACTGCAAACCTACAGTTACAGCGTTAGGGCTGAACAATACAGAGATACTGGGGACTTCTTCCAAAAATGCTAAACAGTAAACTTTACTGTGTCAATAACCACACACATTGATATGTGAATGTTGTTTATGTGGATTGTCACTCCCTTCTATAGTTGTTACTACAGAAACAATCACATTAATATAAACCTGCCGTTTAAATTACAGCCATCACTACCCTCAGAACTGCTGTTATAGAAAATAAATCAACATCTTTGGTTGATAAAACATCATGGATCAATATCAGTTTCTAGAATGTCATATAACATGCAAATAATTCACTAACTCTGCTTTATTTAATTAGCTAGTACCTCTAGCTCTCAAAGAGAGATGGAGAGTTCCACAACTCAGATGGTAGATGAGCCAGACTCAGAGCAGATCCTGTACTCAGAGACATTCCAGCAGTCCCTGCAGGTACTGGAGAGAACACTTCTGCTGAACATCTACCAACACAAACTAGCAGCCTACAAAGGGCTGCCCATACTGCCAGGTAATGAGCGGTGTCTACCCATTCATTAATACTCTACTGATTTAAACACAACATCAATTCTTAAATAAAAAGACATTACTTAGACATTATTTTCATAAAGTGTGGTGTGTAAGTTCAACGCAAAGCCTGTATTTAACTTTACTTTATATACCTTTTTATCTAATTTTTTATATACAACTGAGCAGTTGAGGGTTAAGGGCCTTGGATCAGTAGGCCAACACCTTAATCACTAGGCTACCACAACCCAGCTACTATTTATATATTGAATCTTGTAGATTTACAGAGCAGGTCTGAACATTCTTTTTCTTTTCAGAGCTAGACTGTGTGCCAAACCTAGATGAAGAGGACAGAGTTGAGGTTAAGGAAGAGGATTCACTCAGCCCAGCTCTGGAGCTCCTCTGGACCTTCAGCTGTGAGCTAACCAAGGGCCACAGTGTGAGCTGCATGGCATGGAACAAGAAAAATCCAGTAACTTACTACACACTGTTTCAGCCTTCCTTTTTCTCATTTGATTGATATGACTCTGCTGTATTCTTGTGAATATCTTCTTCATCTAACATTATGACCCTGTAACATGTTCTTGATACTCTTAATTTGTTTACATGCTCTTTAGTGGTCTAAATAAGATAAGGTAGGATATGATAACATAGAGATTCTTTATATACAATACAATGAAGTTTAGTGTAAGTCTCTGACAACAACAAGAGCATTTAAACATAACACTTATGAAAGGAATATAAAATAAAAAATAAACAAACATAAAATAATAAAAATAAATTAAATAATAAATAAATAAATAAATACATACATACATACATACATACGACACATGAATGTATATTTTGCATATAACATAGAGCCATTAGAGGCATGTTGCACATTGTATAGAGCAGCAAAGTGAACTGATTTGTATGTAAAGTGTACTGTAGTGCGTATTTCTAGAGAAACAAAGTCTATGCTTAGTTTAATGTAGTCCTTAGTCCTTCACACCTGTACTTAACAGCACTTCTTAAACAGTCTATATGTGGGACTGGTAAGAGGACAAATATTCTATGTCCTGAGTGGGTGGTGTCTTTAATGATACATCTTTATTATTAATCTTCTGTAAAGCTGTGTAGTTCATGTCTGTTGTTAAAAGTCCTATACAAATAAAAATGTAATTGAATCAATAGTATAAAAGTTTCTGACTAACTCTTTGTTCTGCTGTAGGACTTTCTGGCAGTGGGATATGGACAGTTTGACTTCAAGGATCAGACCTCTGGACTGGTCTGCGTCTGGTCTATGAAAAATCCTGCTGTATGATTCACATTCACTTCATAAATCAGAATGTCAGTAAATGTTTCTATAGCTGTGACTGTGCTACTGAATGTTTTTATAGTGGCCTGAGCAGAGTATCAACTGCAAGACCAGTGTCACATCCCTGGACTTCTCAGACTCTAATCCCAGTCAGTTAGCAGTGGGCTTGTATGATGGTACCATTGCTATCTACAGCATAGAGAGCAGTGAGGCAACACTGGTCTGTGACAGCAGGTAGAATATGAGCACTTTTACTTCCCAATTCATCTGAAGTACAAATGGATGTGGGCTGTCGTGCATTCTGAAATGATCGTGACTGTGCTTGTCTCTTTGAAGGGTCTCTCTCTCTCTCTCTCTCTCTCTCTCTGTGGTTAGATTTTATATATAGTTAACCTCAGCGTGTTCAGTGGGTGTTCACTTTGAAAATGGCCCATCAATACTTCAGAATTGATTGCAGTCAGTGTTTTTTTGCACTTGACCTAAAAAGTGAACAAAATACTTTTTAAAAGCGGTTTTATTCGTTGTTATGACACCAGATGTTCACTTGACAATGATTTTCTTGATGATTGATTTTGCTCAACACTAAAACATTTAAAGCAGTAAAAAAACAGGATACAGGAAGTAAGCTTGGCTAAGAGGTTTTCAGTGTATTGGACCTGTTTTTGTTCACTTCTATATGGGCGTAATGTACTTACATCAAAATCCTGAAACATCGCCAACAATAACATTCTTGAGCTTCCTGTTTCCTATGACATCCCATCTTGTACAGTTTTACAGTTTCCCCACTGTTTTTAGAAATTTCTCTAGAAAATAGAACTATATAGTGCACGGTTCTACAGCATAAAAAGAGCAGAGCACTGTGGAGTACTACTGTAAATACACTTTAAGAGTAAGATTTGGAAATTGTTTGATTAAAGGGTTCTGGATGATCATACTCTTTTTTTTTTTTTTTTAAATTGTAACACTAGGTCTGACTGTAGCTGTATCAGTGACCATGTTCCATATTCTTCTGCAGGAACTGTGCCCAAAAACACATGGCACTAGTGTCGCAGGTGAAGTGGATCGATCGTGTACAGGGTCTATCAGTAGAAGATAAAAAAGAGACGCTGTTCTCTGTGTCTGCTGATGGGAGGATCAGTGAATGGTTCCTTCATAAAGGACTTGACTGTGCTGGTAAATTTAAAAAAAAAAAAACCTTTTATATACTCATTATAAAAACAAACAAACCACTGAACATGTCTCTGTCGTGGTGGAAATGGATGGCTGGTTTTCTGTTAAGGTCAAAGATGAGCTGATAAAATGCTCTTTCGTCCTCCGTTTTCATCATTAGACTAGACTGATCTATGTGACTAGTCAAAAATGATTTTAGTCCTGTCCCTTAACGTCTTTGTAAAAAGGTCAGCTTACTTTCTTTGTGTGTCTGTTGTGTGTCACTGTTTTAACCCAGATATGCTGAAGCTGAAGAGGATAAGGAATGAAAAAACAGAGAAACCGTGGAAGCAGGAGCCGTTGATCTCTCACTGGGCCGTTGGACTCTGCTTTGATTTTGACCACCAGGTTAGAAAGGTCTCACTGGACCAAACAAAAAAATCATGTTTATTGTTGAATGCATAGTTCACTTACAAAACAGATGCAGTTGATCAACCTAGAAATTTTGGTATATGAAGTTTGCTTGTCTAAATATAAGCTTTTGGGTTGAATAGAACATAGTGTGACTCAAACTGATCACAAACTATTACTTCAGTTAGGGAGAAGTGCAACCTATCTGTATTGTTGTATTCTTGTATCTATGCAACAGGATTCCAACATGTATTTGGTGGGAACGGAAGAAGGACACATTCATGAATGCTCCTGTTCACACAACGTTCAGTTCTTGGAGACCTACACAAATCACCTGGTAGGTTACTTTTGTACACACAGCCACACATGCAGTAGTGAAAATAAGGCATAATACACACATACACACACACACACACACACATACATACATACATACATACATACATATATATATATATATATATATATGTATGTATGTATGTATGTGTGTGTGTGTGTGTGAGATATACTGTACTGCATTTCCTGCCTGTCCTGACTGAAATTTGCCCAATCTCCATAGGGTCCAGTTTATAAGGTCACACAGTCACCGTTTTGTCCAGATGTCTTCCTCAGCTGTTCTGCAGACTGGACCATTCAGCTTTGGACAGAGGATCACTTTACTCCAGTGCTGAGCTTCACTTCTGTCAAGAAAGCTGTGTATGATATCATGTGGTCCCCTTGCTGGGCTACTGTGTTTGGGGCGGTCAATAAGGACAGAGTGGAAATCTGGGATCTGGGAGCTAGCCTGTAAGCACCTTTACAATTCTCATTTGATTTCATATCCCTTACTTTACTGACAGATGTCTAGCTGATGAAAAGGCACCTTATGACAGGGTTTTCATTCTGATACCTATTTTGCTTAGATTGCTTTTTCTTTCATTCCTGGTTCATTTCTATTTCACAGTGTGAGTCCAACTTTAGTAAGTGAGGTCATTCCAGGGGTGGGACCAACCACTCTGCTATTTGCTCTGAAGGCAGACTGTGTTCTAGTAGGGGACAGTGAGGGCAAAGTCAACGTCTACAAGCTGAAGAACTTCACAGCAGGCGATGGAGCAGAGGTGAACTTCAACAAGTCAAACTGTTTATTCTAGCAATAAAACAGCAAGTCATACAGTAGGGTCTAAAGGTTGGGGCCTGAGAACAGTTAATTCTATCTCTTATGACAAAAAAGACAAAAATATTTTTTGCAGGTAAGATTAGAATGATTAAATAAAACAGGAAAGTAGCTGGGGTGCCCGTACTTAATAAAGCAGTTCTTAGTTACAGCTTCTAGGGTTAGGCTTGTACTGTATGTTATATACCCTTCCTTCACTGGTGCTTGCATTTTTTTGGCAGGTGGACACACTGGAGAAAATAGTCAGCTCCTCACTGGCCAGTCAGCTCTGAAAGAGAGAGAGAAAGACCATTTTTCCCCCTCAGGAAACAGTTACAATATAAATAAAATACAAATAAACTGCACTAAAATAATTACAAATAGGGTTCCCAATTTCTTTTCAAGTAAAGACTACATTTTAAAGTTTTCACAATGCTCAATAGTTCCTATAGCTGAACAAAGTCTTTTTCCTCATGTCCTTGGTAATGTAAGTTAGCCTTTCTAGCCCGATACAGTCTGATCTATTCCTTATCCTTTTTCAAACTTGGCTCATCCATACACTCCAGCCTAATGCAATCACACTGTTGGCTTGAAAAAGTCTAGAAGTTCAGTCTGTTTCAATGTTTATAAAAAGTCCATCAAATATATTCCAATAACACAGAGTTCATAGGGACTTTAGTGTTAAATGTGTCGGACAGACATTCTAATAACCTCCTTCCAGAAGTTTACAATTTTTGGACATTCCCAAAGACATACAGGACATACAGTTTATCTTTCTCATTCAAACATTTAGCACACACATCTGTAATATTAGCAAACATACAGTATGTTCTCATTAACCTTGTGTATCACCTATATGTTTATGTGCAGCATGCCAAACTTGTATGAATTTGTATTTTTAAGAAAAGGATTTTTTTCTGCATTGATATCTAAAGAGTATAGATATATATTTAATGGCTGATCTGGGAAGGATTCTTGTTCAGTGCCTACCCAATCTAGGGGCATTGTACAAAAAGCCTGATATATTTTAAGAATCTTAAAATAAACCATAACATTTAGAGGACTTCCAAATTCTGAAAAATTATCAATAACTAAAATAAGGTTTTGATTTGAATTAAACACACAATTAAATGTAGTATATATTCTTATCCAATCAAATCCGAATCCAAGAATAAGAACGAAAGAAATGTTTGAGAAATTACAAATAAAACACCTTGCATTTACATGGGAGGGGATGTGATGGGTTTTACAGTAACACACTAAAAGTTAATGGAGAGGGAATAAAGAGTGTGATTACCAGAACCTGTGGACAGATTACAACCCATCCATGTCATCAACACCCCATGAGAGATCTGCAAATGGCTGTCATTATGTGAGCTGCTGTAATCCATGATTTACCTGAGAGTTCAATATTCAGAGTCTTTTAGTGCAAATCAAACAATTTAGTGCTGAGCAGTTCAGTCAGTGGCTCTGAGTAAACACAGTGGAGGGCTTCATCAGAGCAGCAGGTATGGGGGGGGTGACTAACCTGTGATTATATACGACACATGGTTTAGCTAGTGTGTTATGTTTATCTATTATAGACCACAGTAACAGACTTAGTACTTTTTGGTTGACTGGTAGAAAAAAACCCCAAAACAAACATACTGTGAAATTAATTTTGCAAAATGTACATGAAAACATATAGCTCATATACTCCATCCATCCATCCATCCATCCATCCATCCGTCCATCCATCCATCCATATTAATCACTTCAATAGGAACACATGTTTGCTTGCTTATTTATGCGGGTGTCCAATCAGTGCATAAAATCAAAATGGTAGAAAAGTGTGCTGGCTGTGGATTTAACTGTGGCATGGTTGTTGGTGCCAGATGGGCTGGTTTGAGGATTTTCACACACCAGTCTCTAGGGTTTACACACAATGGTGTGAAAAACATAAAAACACACTTGCTAAGCAGTAAATCTGTTTTGAGAAATGCCTTGTCGGTAAAGAGCGTTCAGAGGAAAATGGCCAGATTGGTTTGAGGTCCCAGAAAGTCTACAGTAACTCAAAATGGTCACTCTTTACAACTGTGGTTAGCAGAAAACATCAAGAACACTGAGGTGGATGGACTACAACAGCAGAAGACTACATCAGGTTACCAACAACAAGAATCTGAGGCCATTGTGAAATTGGGCTTCAACAATAGTGTTTACTACTTCTATATCTTTTAAATATTGTACAGGATGATATCTGGCATATAGGGACATATTAACCTTCTCGAAGGAGACGTCGCTCTGACAATAAAGCCATTATGGTCCATATTAGAGTGATCATAATCATTTCCACTTTTTATTTGTGGCTCAGCTGGTTTCAGAAAACATAATAACATGGCAATCAGATTATGTGATTTTGTATGTTTTGCCGGGGGTGGGGGTGGTGAGGTCTGATGCTAAAGGTATGACTCGATTAACTTTGCATTATGAAAGATATCAGTGCAATGAAACCATTACACTGGAGCAGTCAGGAGACAAGGTGCTTTCCTGAAAGGGATGTAATTTGATTCTAGATTGGGGCAGTAAAGCACTTACCTACCTGTTGAAAATCCCTTTTTTCTGCCTTTAAAGATAGCAGGAATTATAAACATGTTTAGCTGAGAGGAACACTGTGAACAGGGTGGAGTTTGGAGGGGAGCCCAGAAGGATGGAGAATGGTCCTATATAAACAGAGCACAAGTTACAGCACATTTCACAGACCAGCTTCCAGCCTTAAACTTAGTGAAGAAAGGAAGAAGGACGAACCTGTAAGAGCCACTATGAGAAAAAGTTATCAGTTGCCTCTGGTGCCCTTGTTGCTGCTGTGGGCCGTTTGCAGCGTGGTGCAGGTGCAGGCAGAGGTCAAGGCGGTCAAGCTCTGTGGCCGTGAATTCATCCGGGCCGTAGTCTACACCTGCGGAGGCTCCAGGTGGAGAAGGCTGCTTACACCACAAAATGACGGTGAGTTAAAGTTTTATTTATATCCGAAGGCATTCAGTTCTTCTATTATGCCGTACAGGCTGAATACATAAGGATGACTATTATTCCTTTAGATTGTTGTCATTTTAAAATCAACTACAGATTTGTTAAAAAAAACAACATTAATTCATCTTTTTTGTATAACAAAAATGTGGTTGTATATTAATGTATAATATCCAGAGTAACAATTGGGCATTAGTGGCGAGGAAAAACTTCTATGAGGAAGAAATCTTGAGAGGAGCCAGACCCAAAAGGGAAGACATCCTCTTCTGATTTACAGCAGATACTGGAATTAAAAAAAGATTACAGTATACTGTAAAATAGTGTAAAATAGTGAAGGCAAACTAAGTGTCTTGAAAGTTATGAGTATATTATGAATTTATTCTGAATTTTAATGTTTCTGTAAAGCTACTTTGAGACAATGCCCAGTAGTCCAAAGTCTTAACAAATGAACTACTACTACACAAATTAGAGATCAGCAGTCCGTTGGTTTCTTATCTTGATCTTACAGGATATAAAATAGCATGAGCAGTGCAACAGCTACCTATTAGCACTTCCCTCTCTGATCATTAACGATCCACCATCCTCATTCTCAATACCATTTGAGGTCATTTAAATTCCAATTTATTGTCCAGATTTTCCATCTACAGCCAGATTTCTGAATGAACAGACCCCATGACAGCACCAGAACACAGGCCTGATGTTTTAACACAGTGTAATTATGATCAGTTATGTTAACATGCATTTCTAATAGATACATCATGCTGTGTAACTAGATTTTCTCTACTGTGTAATTGCATAATCTAACTGGACATCTCTGGAGCCTGGGCTTTTGGAAAATAATGTTGCCCTGAACCCACTTAATAACTTCTCTTTACTGGTCATCACTTCTTGTTTGTAGCTTCAGCAGTGAAAGTGCCAGCGAAAATGTTACATTCTTATTGGAAAAAGTGGATGTAATTACTAACATGACGTGTGTATGTGTGTTCCCCAGTGTTTTCTCTTGCAGAGCAAAGCAGTGATGAGGACCTGAGTGAGAGCACAGGGTCAGATCTGTCAACACGAGACCTGAACCCCATGATGACCAATGTATGCTGTCAGGTGGGCTGCCGGAAGAGTGACCTCTCTCTCCTGTGCTGAGGACCAGACATGCTCTCTTAACAAGCTCACAAGCTCCACAGTGTGTGTTAGAGAGAGAGTGAGAGCGAGAGAGACAGAGAAATAGATATAGAGAGAGAGAGAGAGATCCGTGGGCCTTATATGTTATTTAAAATCAGTAATAGCAGCTGTCTTTCTGTTCATGGTATTGAAAATGCCTGGTGAATCAGTACACATGACCATACATTTGGGCATAAAACCCAAGCATTCTGTATATTCAATATGATAGGAGGGAGTGCTTGGTTTGTAGAAAAAAAAAATGTTTTGTGTGATTCAAGTGCCTACAAGAGAGTTTGATGTAATGTATATTTTGATTTTTTCTTTTTGTCTAATAAATGTTACTGCATAATTATATTTGTTTATATAGTGCCTAGTTCATTAATTGTGGTATTTACCCAGTGCCTTGCATTTATCTCATTTATACAACTGAGTAGTTGAGAGATAAGGGCCTTGCTCAAGGGCCCAGAGGTGGCAGCTTCACAGTCTTGGGATTAGAAATCACAGTCTTCCGCTTAGTAGTTCAACACCTTAACCACACTCATCATAAATACCAATTGCTTGTATTTTCTGCATCTGTGTTGGCTTTCCAAAAAAATAATGGTAGATAAACTGCAAATGTTAAAATTGCCCCAAGATATGTATAAATGTGTGTACAATGCCATGCCATGGACTTGTGCCACCTCCAAGGTGTATTCTCACCTGCATTGTTCCCAGGATAAGCTTAGGATTTACTTCTCCATAACCGGCAGAGAGTGCTGACTGAAGATAAATGAATAATTATAAAAGCATGAATGGATTGGTCACATGGAAATCAACATTTTCTGAAAATCGCTGTAGTAAAAGAAAAAAAAAATCATTACACTCTGCTTACATCTTTTATTGGTTTGGAAAGAGCAAAGAATCTCGGGTTCATTGTTAACACCTTCTGTACAAACACAGCTTGCACATTTTGCTGGCAAGAAAATTCTAGAATGATCAAACAACAGTCAGTCACACATGCTCACAACCTCAGAAACACTCACATACAGTACACACTCATACTCACACCACACACACACTTCAATTACAGTACCTGACTGACATACAACACAGCTTCTTGCCTCTCAAGCACAGTCTGGATAACACTTCAGTTTGGATTAGGGAGAGAAAACTTATTCTCGGCTAGAGAACTGCACTCGGGATTCTCAGAATGTGTTCAACACAGAATGTTGTGTTAATGTTTAAAGGCAAGTGCATTGATCCTTTACAACATACAGCAGGTATGAGTGCAAAAAAAACAAAACAAAAAACAGATGGGAATAAACTTTCTCAAAGCACCAGTGTTTTCTCTACAGCAGCCACTTATTGTGACAGGAGGATCTTTTTGTTCTTCATAACAGATATCAGAGAATGTGGGAAGTTCAAAAGTAGCACAGTGGTATTCTTTCCACAAGAAACAATATTTTATCACTTTATTAATAGTTTATAACATTTAAAAATATGCAGCTTTTTCTCTCTTGGGGACAGTTTCGGAGATACACACAAATACAAAAAAAGAAAGGAAAAAAAAAGAGAAAGAAGTAGCGTTTTGGTCATCCTAACCACTTGCCAAACCTCGTCCTTGTCATCTCACAGAGACATTATGATTCATAAAATAAATCCATGAACTCAATCACTGGGTTGTTTGACAAGGGTTCATGCTTGAGACATCAAATAAAATGCACAGGAAGATGAGAACAGTTGAATGCAGCACAATGGTGTGAACAGTAAAAGGGTTTAAACTGTCCAAAAACTGATTCATGTTTCAACTAAATAGTGCAGATATACATAACACTGCTTTCATAAAGCGTGATCCACCCACACGGATACAGTATTCAGCCACTTTTACCCCCCACCCATATACATACAGCTCGATTCTCTGTTGCACTTGAGTTTAAAAAATTATATCTGAAATAAATGTAAAAATTATACCTCCGCATTATACTGTACACAGGTTACCCAACTACACAGATAACAAAAAAAAAAAAAAGAATCAAATATTTATAACTTTAAGGATCCTAAACTGTGATACCATTCAAAGTTTATACATATACAGTCACTGAATTTTTGTTTCTTTTTTTTGTACAACAAATGATCAGGAATAAATAAAAATAGAGTGATGTACTCAGAAGTCTAACACTGCTGTCTTAGGAACAACAGAAAGGCTAGTCACCAGTATGAGGAAAAACACCAAACGCCCTTCAAGATATATATTATCCATTTAAAATTACATCTTAAACAGTTCTTTTTTTCTCAACTGAAAGAAATCCTTGTTTTTTTGTTTATTTTTTTTTAAATACATTTGCAAGCAAGACATAGTTTCAGCTGTGGCTGCCTGAACAGGAGCTAAAACAGGACAAGACTTTTATGTGCCAAACAGGAGCACAAAAACTTTTTTTTACAATAATGGTTTAAATCTTCTGCCACTGTGGATCATCTGTCCTTCTTTTTGCCTGATTCAGCTTTTAAAGATTACACCGAAGAGTTACCTGAATGAATAATAAATTATCTAAGTGTCTAAAATAACATGCCCTCTAGTGCCAATAAGAATGTCAAGAAGCAGCAGGTCAAATCCTGCACAGTTTCCTATTCAGCCTGAAATCCTCAAGTCAGTTTGGAAACACCTTCGAGGTTCTAGATGGAACGTTTCTCTATCGGCAGAAAGATCTCGAGTGTCTCGTCCTCCTCAAGACACATCGTCTAACTGATCAGCTTCAACATTGACAGCATGTTTAGAGAGATAGAAAGTATTCAGGCAGCCACAGCCAACAAGTTCAACGATTAGACGCTAGACAGACGAGAGGCTAGTCTTAGGAGAAACCCATGCTGTCTAACAGCAGCGATACAGTTCTGAAATGTTTACGATTTTACAAATACGAGAAGTACACCCTAAAAATACTGCTGGAGTGTGGCCTCCGCCTGGGTCAGACATCTAGAAAGGGAATCCCCAAAAACACCCGGCAGAGGTCAGAGTGACCATCTCTCATATGGTTTGAGTAAATTTCATTTAGTCCATAAAGATGCACTCTTCTGCATGGGGCTGTGGTGCAGATTAGTTATCTGCCAGGTATTTTCCTACAAAGAGAGGACAGTGTGAGTCATTTTACTGAATACATTTACAGCATTTGGCAGATGCTTAACCAGAGCGACTTACATTTATCTCATTTATACAACTGAGTGGTTAAGGGACTTGCTCAAGGACCCAGCAGTGGCAGCTTAGTGATCCTGGGATTTGAACTCACAACCATTGCTTCCCATTAAACACTGTAATATTAATAGCAGTTCCAGAATATACCAGGAAATACATTCCAGTTTTAACCTGAAGTCTATTTTGTTTAATTTACCAACGGTTCACTGATGGAGACGAGTGCAAAAACTGTTTGCATCAATTGCCATCCAAAGCAATCTTTATGGTTTCTAAGTGATTCCATCCATAGTAATCTCATGTATCTTTAGGCTGTCCATGTGGAGCCATCTTTTATTTTAAGCATTTATGTTTTTCAATGCTTAAAAAAGTCTAAACAAATGTTAATTAATCATATATTTTTCTTGTAGTTTCTTGTAATTAGGGCTGCACAATTATGACAAAAATCATAACGGTCGATTATTCCCTTGAAATTGTAATTGCGATTATTAATTCTGATTATCACAATTTACATTAAAATGGTATTCTGAATAGCTTTGAATATTTTGAATAGTTGTTTGAAGCAACTACATGCCATATTTTCTATAAAAATTAAAAAAAAAAGCTGAAAAGATTATTCCCGAAAAGACTCAAATGTCAACTTTACATTGTTTTGCATTGCATCGGTTTCTTTAAAAAAATAAATAAATAAAATAAAAATAAATAAATATGCATGGTATAAATATTGTTATACTAAAAAAAATTAATTTATGAATCTAGGCTAAGTAATTGTGGGACGGGATACCATATCTCTTATCCAGGGCGTATTTTAAACCCTGCGCTGGAAACTGTATTATCTCCATTTGTCTTGGAGAACCTGCTGGATACGGAGAAGCACAAAACAACGACGTCTTGATGGGAGTTCTTGCATAGCTTGTTGCTTTTTTTCACGCTAAAACACTGGTTGTATTGCACTGTGTGTGTGGCTGAATGACTGAATTAATTCGTGGTGTTGCTTGATGGTGCAGAAACACACTATAACACACCGCTCACCATCGTTAGTGAATTCAAAATAATTCCACACCAAAGCAAATTTCTTTTCGGTTCTAATTCTTGATTCTTCTCAGCAACACTTTGCAAACTATCTGGTGTTTCTTTATCAGCGCACATGTTCGCGAAATTAACATGACGAGATAGACATGCACAAGTGGATAATCGGGGTGTTGATAAGGACACGCCTACAGACTGTTAGGCCTATTAAAAGTCTTTATTCAACATGCAGTAAACACCCCTTAAGCATGCAGAATAATGTAAGTAGATTTTTTTTGTAATCACAGCTTTGAACGATTATGTAATCGTGGCATTTGTAATCATAATCACGATTAGAACATTGATTAATTGTGCAGCCCTACTTGTAATCCTATAAATATAAAATAAATGTGATCACATTCAAGATATTTTCAAAGGCTGAGATTTTGCAGTGTTTTTTAATTAGCCTCTTTGTAGCACACAGCCCATTTGTAATAGTTTTGCTTTATCAGTCAGGTTTGGTTCTCACCTGCAGCAAACCTCTTCTTGATGAGAGAGAATCGGTATCCAGAGCCGAGCAGCTCGATGTCACAGCCTGACAGTGTGCTGCCCTCGCTGGTGAACTGCACAGCCAGAGGGGCTGGTTTACTGGGGCCGTTCGTTAGTTGGAACCGTGCCAGCAAGGAGCCAACGCCTGGAGATGATATTAAGAGCGAGGAAAAGAGCCAAAACAGGCAATGTGAGCTGTAGCCTAATTAAATAAGAAGCAGCTAGATTCAATAAGACATTTTTGGGCATGTTTTTTACCTCCGTTCTCAGACTTTTGCGAGATATCCGGGATCTTCCACAGGATTCTCTGCTGTTCTGCGTTCCTGGGTAGAACAAATTAAAAAAAAAATTGTCAGACTCAGCACTCTGCCTCACACCCATAATCCACTCCTCTTTCAATCTGCACTCCCAAACTGTCCTACATTAAGATCTGCACATTGCATTGCTTCAAATACTGTATCAATAAGAGTGCAGGATTTAATATCAATTGCCTCTTGCCCCAAATCAAAAAACACCTCAACTGGTACATTTTCTTATATAAACATCACATAATAAAACAGTCAAGAATCAAAGCTCATTCAGCACTTTTCTGATGTCTGGACCCTCATTCCGATATGAACAAAATCTCCCTTTTACAAAACGCAACAAGAACAAGAGTTCTAAATTACAATTTTAGTTAAATTATATAGATACAGACCTTTTAACAATAGACATTGTCACAAAGCAGCTTTAAATAAGTCAGATGTAGGTGGCATATGTTCAGCATGGTAGGGTATATTTTTTAATAACTGATTCCTGGTAGTGCCTCCTTAGCAAGCTCTCTTTCCAGAACCTTCATAATGACTGCCCCTCAGTGGTGGAAGGAATTTGCAACCTCGATCCAGACAGCAGAATCTACCATTATCCTCAAAATACAGCTAAAAACCCACCTTTTTCGTGGACATGTAAATAAGCCGCAACTTTTTCCAACTCCAAAAATCAATCAAATAAATAAATATCTGCCCTTACACTAGCCTTTACTCCTCTACCACTGAATTAAAAATCCTGTATAGCAGAACTACTTGTCTTATCCCCTGCTTGATATTTGCTTGTAAGCCACTTTGGATAAAGGCATCTGCTAAATGAGTAAGTGAAAATATGACTTTGTTAAACACACACACACGCACATATATAAATATATATGAGATATATCTGAGCAAATCCACACAATTCTACTCACAGGAATTTGTGCTGTAAAAACAGCAGACATATCATCTACTATCCTATAAATGAAAGCTTTTGTTTTTGCCACGTTCTGTTTTTCTCCAATGATGTTAGACGTATGGGACACCCTCTAGATTGAGACTTAATGAGCAAATGGAGTTGCTCCAGAATTTCAGATGACATTAGAAAGAAAACATTAAAGGAATCAAGCATGCACTGGTTTTATTTTCACTATAAGCCACTTTGTTAAGCTTGTCTCCCTGCTATTTAAGTGAACTAGTGACCTTGTACAATCCCCTTTGTTCACAAGAATAGTGAAGTGTCAGAAAATCTATAAAAGAAAGTGCTTTCAGAGGCCAACATTGAGGACAAAATCTATACATTAATGTTTGCTGTAATGATTTTCAAATCCAAGCTAAAAATAATTTGTTTTTATTAAGAGACAGCCTCAAATATTAGAATAAAAAAAATGTTCCTTGATGTGTTTTTTTACTGCTTGAATTATAACTTGATTTTTTACACTACTGCTTTTTCATGTGTATTATATTTACTGTACTTAATCATATCCTATTGTTTATTGATATTAGATTAATTTAATTAATTAACGTAGACATTATATTTTATTAAGTTAAAAAAGCAGTATATACATAAAATTAAGAGGTAAGGTATTTAAGGTACTTTTACGTATGTCCACTCAAAATAAAATACTGGTCAAATGTGAAACAAAACAACTGGTCCAAAATGACCAAGACTAATTTATATGAAAGCACCCTTACAGCTTAAATGACCTTAATAATAAGAATAAGAAAGTAAAGATGAAGAGCTTGGTTATTGTTCTCTCACCAGACAGCCGGAGGAAGGACAGCTTGAAGCTGACCGACTCCTCCATCAACAGGAACGAGGAACTGTACGTTATTGAGGGCCACTGGTGTGGTCATGGCATTGCCATTGTATCTGTAGTCTATTCTCAGGTCAGTGCTAGTGGGGTCACACCTCCAGCTCATGGCCAGGTTCAGAGGAGTGGACTGAAGACCCTGTGCTGATACCTGATACAGTACACACAAATACATCAGAGTAGATACGAGGTGTTTATAAATATAGTTAAGAATAGTTCTCACATCATTTTGTCGAGTAAATCTTATAAATTTTAATCTTTATTGTCCAGTAAGAGTTCGTACCTGATATTTCAGCATGTCTACATTGTAGTATGTGGCCTGAGGTTTCTGCTCAGCTACCTTCTTTAAGTGGGCCATGAGGTTCGGCATGTTTACCCAGAATTCCTTAGAGTTGGGTTTGGACTGGGTGGTGTCGCTGTGGGAGCAATGGCAGGACAATGTAAAACAGTTGGATGTAAGGTAAATCCATGTTCAAACCCTGAAAGAATTTTTTTTTTCCAGGGCTACTGTGTGAACAAGCAGCCTGCCAAGTATGAGACTGGCAATGAAGGCAATGAGCTCTGCTTATTAGTCATAAGTGAGTCCCCATCAGCTGACTTGAGGAAAAAAGGAAAAAGACATGAGCTGAAATATGCCTAGATCAATAAGTCAGATAGACAAAATACCAAAACCAAACAAAAAAGAAAATAACCAAAAAAAGATAGAATACAAATAATGTTTGACCTGAGCAAGAAATGTTACAATTTTAATCAAATGAGGTCGACAAGGAGCTTGTAAGAAATCTCCAAATGGCTGTAAAATATATAGATGATAAAAAGTATGTTAGAAGTGTTATTTACCAGCACAGTAACTGGGGGTTAGGGAGGACGTGCTCCAGATGACTGTAGTTGGTTATGCTAAAAGTTAGCACTGCAGGTGTGGGGTTATTGGCAAAATGCCTGGTGATGCCAGCTGGGAAGGATAACACCATCTCACCCGTGATCTTCACCACACACCTTAAAGATGGACAGTGAGATTAAACTGCTGGATTTTGTGGGCATGTAAATGTTAACTGTTAAATGTTTGTGCTCAAAATGCTTACTGAACATTAATATAGTCCTCATAGGTAATATTTAATTTAAGATCATTTTATTGCATGTTAAATGAATGTTCTAGTGTCCTTACTTGCTGGGATCAGTTCCCTTAAAGTAAGCATTGACTGTCTCTGTGAATGCTGCGGCTACAGGCAGGGTGTCCTGGGCACCCATGGTGAGGGGACTCGGGCCACGAGAACAGCCTGGAATACACACACACACACACACACACACACAGTAAGATGGAGACATGGAGTAAGAAAATTGCTCTTTCAAGAGATGTACAAAAAAACAACAAAGAAAATAAAAACTTAGTAAGAAACAAAACAGATGACCGATGCTGATCATACACATAAGACAGTCAAATAAACAACTTACAAATACATCACTTCCCCTTGACTCCATATGTAAAAACTGGTTATACACTTTGTTCTACATGCACCTTAAATTAACTGCCTGACATGGAATTAGAGAGACAGACTTAAAGCTCACCTTTCTGTCGATGTTGCCTAATTGCTGCATTTCTTTATAAATTACACTGAGTTGGCAGTTTACTGGTAACCAGATCTGAATGTTGTATAATCTGGCAACCCAGACCCTGATTTACTAAATGTTTTGTATGTTTAAAAACATTCAGTCATGGAGGCACCTAGAGAAAGCATTCAAGCTGATTCTCACATTCATGGATTGTGGCTGTTAAATGAACAAAGCTGCTGACTCGTTTGTGTTTTTGCTTTAGTGAATATGAAATCTGGAGCATTTCTATATAAAAAGTGCAAAATACAAGGGGGGCAAGTCACTTCTTACAACCAAAGGGGAGGTGCTACATTTGTGTAAATCTGCCTCCACTATTAAAATCAAATTTAATTAATATTTAATTAATGTCATTTTTAAAGCCATATTTTGCATATGGGCATCTAATCTTATCTCCAAAGGAGCGTCCAAACTTATCTCCACAGCCCTTTGGAGATAAGATTAGACACCCCTGTTTCTGGGAGTTCTAATATCGGCATGCCTATTGAGAACATGTAGCACACACAAAAAACTCATTTAAATGTCAACTGCACTCCCTGTTTTGCATAAGACATCACAGAAAATAATTCTTTTGTAATCGTTTGCTACTTGTCCACTAATTACCCTAACTCAGTCACTCATTCATTCATTTATTAATCCATCCATCCATCACAAGAAATCAGGGATCCTGTAAATAAATACATCTACACTATATATACACTGACATGCCAGTTTACTGAGGATAACAATCTAGTGAATCTAGTGAATAAATGGAAACTCAGTGCATTTACACACATACAATTAGTGGTGCAAATGCAGCATATGTACAATTAATAAACTCAACCATGAACACAGATGCCAAGATGATTAGGTGATTAAATCAAGATTAAATGCAACTCCAATACATGCAGTTACTATCTGACCTGTCTAGGCCAAAAATCTAAAGATTAAAGCCACAAAAGCATTTAATTAGTGATGACGGGTTAGTGCCAGAATGTGAAAATGTGTGATTCCCACTGAAAGGTCAGGCTGCTGTGTTACATGAGCAGATGAGCGCTGTGATGCAGAGGAGAGCGGGAGAGCAGGGAGGAGGCACTGGCTGACCAAAACGAAGGAGTCACTGTGGATGGAGGAGTGACTGATGGAGGGAGAAGTGGACGAGAATGAGGATGGAGAGATAAGACTCGAGTGCGTGTACGCGCTACGTCCTTGGGTGAAAAAGCCTGACTTACCTTCAAAGGTTAAATAAAACTTGCCTCTGTCAAACCATACGAGGGAGGGCTGGTCTGTCTCTGTGTGAGGGGAGGAGGGAAGGCAGAAGGATGAGAAGGGGAGGGTGTAGGGGAAAGGGGGAGAAAAGGATACTAGCATGAGTAACATCACAGAGAAGGGGCCAGGGGCTTAGGTCAAAGGGCTCCAGTTGGGAAGGCTGTCATTCAGAAAATATTCAGAGCTTACACATGAGTTGTGGGGCATTATACATGAACTATATTGCTATTCCATACATTTATGTTGAACATTTATGTTGAAACTCAAATGAGCAATATGAGCTTGGTATGAAAACTGTAAATAAACTGTACTGTAAATATTAGTCACACTGTAAATGACTAATATTTATAAAGTGTCCATGTGCATGCGATCACATACTGTAGGTGTGCATCATTAATAAAATAATAGTGGCAAAATTGAAAAATCTTGCAGAACAACCTTCATTCTGGCTTCCAGATAGCTAAAGCTAGGTGTGATAAATCCTACATGCCAGGTGTCATTAGTAAGTAGCACAAGTGTAACTTGCGCTGAGGACACTGGGACATCTCCCAAATGGATGCTTATAAGTGAATACTGCACAAGTGAATTTCTAGGAGGTTTCTTTTCCTGAGAACCCGGGTATCTGAGTCAAGCAAAGTGATATAATCAGATTACTGAGTCATGAATTTATTAAAAGAAAGTGACAATCATTACATGGTGGCTTCTGAATAGAAAGTCCTATGATAAAGGACAATTTAATCTGAAAATTAAAATCACACACTAAATTTACTTTCATAAACTTCAAGATAGAACAAAACAGATCTATCATTGTCTTGAATGTTTATAAAAACGAGTGTGCATTTAAAATCAGTTAGAATTAAAGTCCAGGTGCTTCCAGTGTGAACTGGCCTGGTTTCTAATTCTAAACACCTTCTTCTGCCTTGTCATCATTCTGCTCCTAGTATTATTAGTATTAAGTTATGGCCTCAGTAATATTTATTTAATTTATTAAAGTACATATTTATTAAACGTTATTTTATGCTTTTGTATACAGGTCATGTCTGTAGAAAAGGGAAACTGTCACTGTTGTGTGGATGATGAACAACAGGGGGCACTAATGAGTGAAAGCATTAAGTAAAACATTTTTAACTAATCTGGAGAGAAAGTATTTATGTTAGTCCTAAATGATATTTAAAAAGCTTTACAAGAGAATAAATGTGACAAGATACTACATGTTTAAGAGTCTTAAGCAACATGGGTGTTTTTTTTTTCATTCTGAAATGTATCACAAGTGACACTTTGCATTGCATGAGAGGCATTCAAGAATCTGAGATTTTCACACAGGCATAAACAAAAAGCTTAAACCCAGGTCTAATGTCTAAATTGCACTCCACTCTTAGAAGAGAGGAGAGAAGCATACTGATGAGCACTTCTGCTCTCTGGGCTACTTTCCATGCCAGACGTCAAACCCACAGAGGCCTTGTGTGTGCTCGAGTGTGTCTGGCGTCTGGCTGGAGGATGGTCTCCATCAGGTTCTGAAGGGTGTCCTGGGAGACAGATGCTCCTTGGACACACTATGAATGATACACAGTGAAGCTTATAGTGTCAGTGTCGGCAATGTTATGACAATAGTGTGCACTTAGATGAACTATGAATGCATGTCTTTTCAAGCAAATGGAGTGAATTATGAGAGGATGGGGAAAACTGGTGTGAAATGTCCAAGCTGCTTCTGCCCTCTGTATTGTTGACATTAAGGGTGGAATTGATTACCTGTGGTGCGTATGCATAAGGGATTTTTTTTCCTTTTTGAGGAAAAATTATGGAGGAGGACAAAGATGAACTCGCTAATACCATACAAGTATGGCCGATCTATTTGCTAATTTATTCAACAAGTGAAAGATAGAACTTCAACAAGTCTTAAGGATGACTTATGCCAGTAGGTTCAAATGCACTGTAGGTAACACAGGCATTTGAAAGGCATGGTTTAAATTTTCTTGTATTTACCGAAGCATCCACCAAATCAGGAAAGGCCCATACCATACCTGCTAGGAGGTCAGCTCGCCTCTCAAAGCTGGGCAGTTTGTCTACAAAAACGTCATCTTCCAACATCAGACAAAACGTCAGCCCGAAACACAAGACGAGACAGACGTCAAAACAGAAACAAAAGGTAAACGCAATTCAAATCAAAATAAACACTAAAAGGAAAAAAATAGTCATTAAACACAAGACAGGGTCATGCTGCACAGATACACAACATTAAACTCAAAATGACAAATGAACAGAATGGAGATAACCAAAAAAACTTAAATGAATGGCTTGGAAAAGGCCCCAGATATACTGCAAGTCATCAGTACTCAAACTCGTGTTTTAGTTTCAAAGCTGCTTACGGCAATATAATAACATCACACTAATTTGAGAAACTGCGTTAACAAAATTCCAATCCAAATCCAAGATGTAATTATTTACATGTAACTACTGTGTGTCATTTAAATTACCCTCCAGAGCAATTTCAGTTTAAAATCATCATGCATGTAATGAATCTCACTTGTATTTGGTCTAACAAAAGTTATGGATTACTCTCATTACACAACGCATTAAAATTCTTTAGTCAGAAATGTCTTCTCCTCATTCTTTTACTACAAGAACCACTCAATTGGAGGGAAATATTGACATCAACACACCACCCTTGCATCAAGAATACTGATAAAGCACATAAAATGTGAACTTAATGTATGTTCAAAGTAACACTGCAAGAAAAAGATTAGTCTAGAATCTAACCGGCTAGGCAGCCATGTTGGACTTTGCAAACCAATTCGATTTGCAAAACCATAGACACAGAGCAGGTAGAATGGAGTCACACCTGACACAGACACGGAGAGCTCTTTACCGACAGTGGGTGTAGAGGCAGCGCTGAGAGAGTTGGTGGAGGAAATGGAGGAGGTACTCTCTGCTCGTGCCAGTGGTGCCAAAGGTGGAGGGCTTGACGAGTGCACCGGAGGGCTGAAGGGCCGATTCTGTGTGGGGAGGAAAAGAGGTTAAAGAAATCAATCCTGGTCCTATCACTATTGTGTCTTTTCTTGATTGAAACTGAATGTGCAAATCTGTACAAAATTACAACACTTCCCCTCACTAAAGTACAATTTGAGTTGGATTAGTTTTAATCAGTAGCTTAGTAATGTAAGGTGTATGGGGTTTGACTACAGATACTGCAGCTGTGTACTGATAAAAAAAAAAAAGCTTGCCTGCAGTAATTGAAATGGTAGTACATCCTTGGTAAAATCTAATCCATCTATCTATCTATCTATCTATCTATCTATCTATCTATCTATCTATCTATCTATCTAAACTTTTCTAGAAAATATTTATGGAAGGAGTACAGAGTTAGAATGCTATTGGCAAAAAAAAAAAGTTTTGGCCAAAACCTAATTTATTACCCATTTTTTGCTGTTTGCCGGAATTCAGCAATACTGAATCCTTATGTAGAGAAACATCTATATACTACTTTATAATCTACGAGTCTTTAAACCTCCAGTTACTTAGTTATCCAATGTTACTATACAACTGTATACTACTATAAACTATGTACAGCTAGCGCAAAATAAAAACACACCTAACAGAAGAATAAAGTGACATTAAAACACACTGATGACCTGTGCCTCCACTAACTGTGCTGCTGTGTATCAGAAGATAGGGCTGTGTATAGAAGATTTGGGCTATCACATACCGCTTCACCTATGCTGCCTTTCCCAGAAGCCAGCTTGGGACGGGAGGGAGGCCGTGGAGGAGGAGGGGGAGGAGGGGGGCTGCTGGCAGCCAATGGCGTAGCAGGGCGTGCAGGGGACGATGAGCCTGCATATCAAGGGCATTTCATTAAAACAACATTTAGCTACGGGACATGATTTTACAAACATTTGCAAATAGTTATAACTAATTTCTGATCAGCCATATACGTAACATAAACATCATTATCTTTAACCCTCATCAGCGTGAAACAGACTACATTTTGAATATAGCTCATGGCTGTATAATATTGGTTTGGTGAGAAATTATTTAGAGCCTATCATTTAAGTGAGGACTCACTGCCACAACTCCAGTGTGCTAGGTCAGTGCTATCACACTCATCCTGTTTAGCTATTCCATGTTTATCTTCACATTTAAAATTCTAACATGTTAGCTAGAGCGTGCCATTAATAACTGTTGTACAACAGTGCTGTTGAATTCTTGACCCTAACTGGACAGAGCTTATGCTTGTAAATCTCATGTTTACAAAAAATGTGCTCTTCTAATGGTTTCTTTGGGAACAGCCATATCACAGGAACTTGTATAGTTCAATCTATAACTAATAATACCTACATTGATTAAAAAACAACACTGTCATTGAACAAAGACCAATGTATTTGTATTTTGTAACTGTCATTATAAAAATTATATGTGGTAACTTTTATTTAACATTTTTGGAAAGAGTCTCTTCAGGGCTGTACTAGTCAGCACTAAAGCTATTCCTTTGGGTTTTCTGACAGGAAATTCTAAGCTTGAAGGAATTTGTGCCTTGAGGTTTCTTGATAACAAGCTGCATTTTTCTGCTTTATTAACTTCAAGAGAAAGTTATACAAGAGAAAAACTTCAGGATAATGTCTCCTTACTGATGCTACAATCTTAGTGGGTAATTCGAATCTAAAAAGCAAACGTGTTTCGCAAAATAATGATGTGTCTTTAGATAATAAAAAAAAAAATGACATCACACTACATGGTCAGTTATAACTTGCTTACAACAGCAAAAACCTTGTCATGTTTTCTTAAGTAGATATTAATTTGGAAAATCAGTTTAACCCAGGCTTCTCACTGACTTAAGAATCTCTTTTAACTTTTCACGTGGCAAAGAACACAGAAAAATCTATTTTTAGGAATAGTGCAAATGAATTTTAAAACACTATAGTGATTTAGGCCATATTAAACAGTTTGAACCTCAGCACTAAATCTGGATGTGACTCATAAGACACTATAGTTCAGAATTAACACTAATTTTTTAATAACTTTGTAGTGTTTAAATAATCAAAACTGAAATACTGAGTCATTCTATATTCAAATGTGCCAATGACTAATGACTTCCTCTGGGAGTTTAAAACGAAGTGTATGTAGTAACTAATTGTTAAGTGTTCGTTTTTTTGATGAAGCACAGCTATGACTCACCACTGCCACTTCCTCCACTCGTGACTGCAGGTGTAGGCCCAGGAGATGACACCACTGCCCTGTATGTGGGCGGTGGAGGTGGCGGTGGTGTTGATCTAGTGCCCTGATCAATCTCTTTGGGTGAAGCATTTGGATCCTCTTTCGGATTGCCCTCCTCAGGGTTGTTCTTATCTTCCTGATTAAGGGCCAGGGGTGGGGGGATTGTACGTGCATTTATCTCCAGAGCACTAGGTGGAGACTTGGCTGAGCCAGACTTCGTCTCTGTATCAGTAATAGTCTGAGTTGATTCAGAATTGGGCTGGAGAGGTTCATCTGGGGGAGGCCGGACTACCTCATCTGGAGGAAGGGGTACTTGTTTTGGGGGAGAAGGATCTTTGGGTGACAGAATGGGGGCTGGAGGAGAAGGCGTGGTGTTTCTTGGTGGTTCAGGTGGTGGAAGAGGAGGGGCACGTTCTTCAGGAGGAGGTGGTGATTTTGGTAAAGGAGGAGCTGGCTCTTCTGGTATCGGTGGTCTTTGCGATGACTCATCGTTGAAGCAGACCCACTTGTCTGCAGCACTGTCTCCAGGTGTAGAGGAGTCTGCTGGGCCAAAAATGTTGTCCAGATCTGCTATGGAGGGTTTGGGTGGGTTTGCTGAAGTGTCTTCTCCTTTCATATCTGCATCATGTCAAGATTGAATTGTCAACTGAAGAAAGCATTAAAGGTAGAAAACGCTATGAGATATGAATATGAAATATCAGATATGAGTGCTCAGAGATTGTCAAATGGCATATTCCATAAAGAACTGATACTCATACAGATACTCATATCATCGTAACATACAAGACATACAAATGGAATGGAGGAACATCCAGACGAGGAAGAAGCACCGGTCTTACCGGAGGAATCTGGGCTTGTAGTGTTGCTCGGAGGGGGGGAAGTCGGCACATTCTTGGGTGGAAGAGGAGGGAGTGCTGCAATGACATCAGGGTGGCTGAGCAAGCTTTTTCAAATGCCCCCTAGTGGCCAGACATTATATGCCTGCACTCTACAAGCTCAAAAAAACAGGACCATTCCATGCCCAAAGCACCATGCATATGCAATATCTTAATAACTGAATGCAAGGAGTAAATGGGGAGCTGGGACATGGGATGAGTAACTCACAGAACATGACAACAATTCACTCCCTGTGGCCTAATAATACTATACAGAGTGAGAGTAGGTGTCCGCGACCCATCTCATGTGACCAATAAAGTGAGAAATAATGTAGAATCAACATTTACTTTTATCAAAAATACTAAACACAAAAAACACAAATATACAGGCTTTATAAAAGTTCCTTATATCATTTTATCCAGACATTTAACAAACACCTACCCATATCAAGGATTTATTTGACCAAGGCTATATAAAATAGTGTTACATAGTAGTTAACTGAGGCCACATCAAGTAAACTGTCATCAGAAGAGACTGCCACGGGCTAAACTGGATGCCTTTAGGGATTTGAGTTTGATTAGTTGTCCTCACTAAGGATTTGTGAAATTAGTGGGTTACTGGAGCTTGCAAAAAAGCGAAAGTTAATGAAAACCACATTCCCAGATGATTATTCACTCATACAACAATTTGGAAAATATGGAAGGAAAGAGTTCATGATCCCGACGAGAGACAATCCGTGCCACATTGTCATTATCAGAAACTTACGTCCCGGAGGAAAAGGTCTTCCTAGAGAAGAGTCTGGGTTTGGCTCATGTAAAGGAGCACCCCAAACCTCAGGTTCCTCTATCATCACTAATATATGGAAGATGGCACAACACACAGCCAATGGAGAGCAATGTTACCCATCATGGAGCTTAGAGATGAAGACATATTCTAGTCCTAGCCCAGTGGTGTCAAACTACATGGCCTGTGGGTCAGGAAAGGACCAATGACATTTTCATTCCAACCTACTGAATAAATTTTGAATCTGCGATATGAACTAAAATGATCGTACTGACTAATTGAAAGATTTAAAAAGAGAGTGTGATGTGTCTTCTGCCCTTGAAAACCATCCATCTCAGAGTTTAATGTTTTCTGCTTGCTCAGATGCTTTTTTGGCTCACCACAGTTTTAGAGTAATTATAAGAGTTTATATATCCTTTGTGGGAGTAGAACCTGGTCATTTTCCTCTGACCGCTCTTATTACTATTACTATTGTGTGAGCTTACTATTGCTCACTCAATGTTCACCCTTCTGTTTAAACTCTAGAGACTGTTGTGTGTGAAAATCCTGGAGGTTATCAGTTTCTGAAATACTTAAACCACATCTGGTAGGCCTACCAAAAACCATGTAACAGTTAAAGTCAAAAAGATCACACTTGTTCACATCCTAATGATTGATGTGAGCATTAACTGAAGCTCTTGTTGATTTTATGCATTGTGCTGATGCCACATAATTGGCTGATTGGATAACTGCATAAAATGGCAGGTATATGTGTAATTATTAGAGTATATATATATATATATATATATATATATATACACACACATACATACACACACACACACTATATTGACTCAGATAAATGTTGATTAATTCTTAAAGGCTGATTAAAAATGCATTTAAAAGAACTGTTGTTGTTACTCTGTGTTACAAAGATGTTTTGGTCTGACCCACTTGAACATAGCCCTTAAATGACGTCAAATGAGTTTGACACCCCTGTCCTAGATGTAAACCAGTCAAATCATTTTCCTTATATTTTCAGAATACAATAGAATATTTCTCAAATAGTAGCATCTATAGACAAAATCAGTGTGTTTAGTGAAAATACACAATTAGTGGTCTAAATGTGAGACTGTATCAAACGGATCTGGAACATTTTAGAATACCGAATAATCCCATGTTATATTCTTTAAAATTCCCAACATCACAAATATATATATAAATGGAAGGGTGTAACAGGAAGAGGACAGTAATTGAATGATGGTGTATCTGTTTTGCATTACAGCAACACTAAGCTGAAATATCCAATAATCAGTAATGATTAGCAAACTTTGCAGTCACTAACAGCTACTCTTTGTACCTTCAGTCTTCTGCTCTTCAAATGCTGTCTCCAGTGGAGGGCCAAATAAGGCTATTGCATCCTCTGGCACTGGAGATTTCTTACTGCTGAAAAAAAGAAGGCAAAAAGCAAAGCAGAGAAACCTTGAAGCTCTGATCTATTCTAAGCAGCAACTATTTGTGTGACAGGGTGTGTGGGTATGTGTGTGTGTTTACCTTGGAGTTTCTGGTACCGATACTGGTACTGGTACAGGTGCAGGTGCAGGTGCAGGTGAGGGGACTGAGGCCGCAGTAATAATGGGAACTGAACGCCTTGGTCGTGCAATTTCGATTTCTTCACCTAAGAACAAAACAACATCTGTCTAAAAAATTTTTTTTCAACCACATAGTTAAATTACTTACTGTGCTCAATTTAGAAGTTACACTGCAATGGTTACAACTGTCATATTTTCATATTTTTCAAAATGTACTCACTAGGCACATCTCTTTTTGCCAGACCCTGGAACGAAAAAGAAACACAATATACTGAATGACTCAAACAACAAACTAATACATTAATTGATTGCTAATTTATCAAAAGAGCTTATTTTCTGTCTATCTTTAAAAATCTCACACGCAGAAGGACAGAACAGTTTAACAACATTATGCTAATTATCTTTATTATTTTTTTGTCATTTGTAATTTTGTAATAATACAAACTCTATTACTACTGTAATAATAATAATAATAATAATAATAATAATAATAATAATAAAATAGCTATTATCAGGTGTTAACACTTATTGCACGAAATTTCCTCACCATTTTATATGAATGACAAGTGGAGCCCTGCCTAGGTGTTAATGTAAATTCTAGCACAGGATAATTGTGATGATAATAAAAGTCTTTCACTGAATTGTAATTAGTTAATCTTTTATGACAAGAAAAAAACAACTTTTAATCATATTTTCAGGGTATTAGTGGTGAGATCTCTACTACTACTACTACTACTACTACTACTATAAATCATTATCAACAACATAATTAGCATCATCATCATCATTTTTGTCATGTAGTACTTCTTTGCAGCTTATGCTTTCATAAAATGCATTGCAGTGTAAGCAGATTTGTGCTCACTTTGGTGTTCTAGACAATATGGTGCAGGCAAAGTGCTCAGCACATAGCACATCAATATAAATGACCTTGATGTAACACAGTTATTACATATACATGGCACTATAATATAAATTATTTAAACACTCACAGTCCTCTTAGCCTTCGCAATACCAGGCCTGTTCCAGCTAAAGGACAACAGAAAGCATTTGAAAGCATAAAAAGCAATAATAAACACTTACCGGGCTACGTCTCTGTGACCAGCAAAAAGGAAGAGAGAAGAGACACCTGGTCAGAGAGTGACAAATCAGTAATACACACTCTTAAAATAAACTCTATGTAGAGAATAGAAAGTGAAGCATTCAAACCCAAAACACCTCCCAAAACCACATTCAAGCTGTTGTAAAAAGTTCAGGAAAACTAAAATGAAACAGTGCATAAAGATAAAGAATACATTCTTTATTGTTAGCAGAACAAGTAATAATTAAGCCAAAAATGATAACATGGCAAAGAGTATTTTTTTAGCCAGCAGGACACTTACCATGTCCATGCTAACAGGTTTCATATCCTGCTGCCTTCTGTTCACATTTTTGCCTGAACAAACTTTTTTTTTTTTTTTTAAACAGATAATCCAGAATATTTATTACAGCTGCTATTTTCCACTGTGCTCCATGGGACAGCTTACAAAGAAAGCAGCTTATACAAACCACCCCCAGTAAGGTGAAATAAGAAGTACAAATAAAATTCATTTTCAAACACAGAGTGTACATTGTGAAAAGACAGGTAGGAGGTTGCTACTGTGTAATATGAACAATGCTGTATGGAAAATAACAGAAATAATGTTTATGTAAGATATCTAGAACACAGTGCATTAATCAACAACTAATTCTCTATTCACTCTCAAATCCGGTTAAAACAGCTGCTCTTATTCTTTTCACACCTTACCATATTTCCCCCCATTATCTATCAATTTCCATGCGAAAGAATGTGTTTGGCCTCAACGCTACTCAAGGAAGTTACTTAACAACCAAGGTCATTACTGGCTAACACTGTGAGCTTTAATTCTTGGGGTAATCCTGCTATTAGCACACTAGATGTTAGCAACACAGTGATTAGCAATACAACCAACATGATTCAGTGTCAGACCAGGCCATACAAACCAAAAAGGAACAGTCTGATCACAGGTGAAGAATTTCCTCATGTATGTGACTATACTATTACTATACTATACTACTATACTATTTCCCAAGTAAATTTGTAATCCATTTTCATTAGATTGAGGATGTTGTCTACACAAAACAACCAGTTAGAGTTTAAAGTTGAAACCAAAGACTGAAGACTAACAAGACCACAGATGGGTATATAAATATTTCTTTCAAACTTGCTGCTGCTTTCTAGAAGCGTAAATGCACTCTATCATGGTATACCTGTAATGTATAACAGACTACATACTACACACTAGTGTACTTTTACACAATAGTGCACATTCATGGTACAGTATGTGGTGTACTATAAATAATACAAGTCGTTCAGAGTTCTAGATGTAAAAGGCTAGTAAAACAACTGTTTAAAGTAAGGGCTACTTATTAAAATCTACACAAACCCTTTCTGTCCATCTGACATAAACCTACATAAACATTTATAAAGGATTATTACTGCAACATTTTTTGTGGATTTTGCTGTACAGTAAGGTCATCAGAGTCAAATGACACATTTTTGTTGATATATGTTTCTGTTATGACATCTTCTGGGTTGATTTACATCTAAATGTTGTGACAACTGACTTTTTTACCTTGTTTTCAAAGAATACTCTACACTTTCCTTTGGGGCCATACCAGAGTTCGATAGAATAGAGTCATGGCTTAAGTCAGTGATTTAATCATATTGAGTAAACTACTGTATATATAGATATATAAATCTTTGCAGGCACGGTCACTGCAGCACTACACAATTAGCTGGCATGAGGTTTAAATGTGAGTCAGTCCAGAATGTGTCACAACAATACCTTGTGTAAGTTCAGGTGTTATGTCAACTAGACAATACAAGCCAGAAAATGGTCTTTATGACAGAAAATCCTACAGGCATCAGCTGTCAACACTTGTGGGATTATGCCAGTTGCTATGAAGGTTTTATGTAGGTGTTGTGTACCTCTATTAACATGGTTTATGTAGGTTCAGGTTGTGCTATGAACAGTGTTAATGTAGCCCATTTACCACTATGAGCATGGCGTTTATATGCATCATTTTTGACTATAAACATGGCTTATGTATTTATCATGTATCTCTATAAACACAGCTTATGTAGGCATGTAGGCATTATGCTGCTTTATACAAACGATTTATGTAGGTGTCATGTTGCTTACAATGATGGCTTATGTAAGTGTCCTGTACTTCTATGGCTTCTGCATGTCATGCTCTGAAACCATGGCTTATGTAGTTATAAAGTAACTCTATGAACGTAGCTTATGTCATGAAGATCTATGAATATGGCATATATAGGCATCATGTAATGCTATGAATATGTACTTGTCATGTAGCGCTGTAGACTTATGCACAGTATGTGTCATGTTGCTTTATGAACTGGTTATATATGTAATATATATAACTATTCTGTTATTCATTTGCATGATCTTATAATGCCCAATTTATTCTAAAATACATTGAAAAGTCTATGAAAAAGACATACAGACTACAAAATATGACTGCCAAATAATCATCAATTTTACAAGACCTAAATAAAACACTGGCTCTACAATAAGTCTGTGAATTCAGCCAAACATATGGCTGACTTTATAATAATTCCAAGCACCAAACAGATCCATGCAAAGCACTGCCCATGAATCCTCTGTAATAAGAACGAGAACACAGCACTCCTGAAGAGACAGATGGGGAAAGAGCTTACCGGACTACTCCTCTGAGGAGGCCAGCATTAGAGAGAGGGAGAAGGAAGGAAAAGAAACAGAGGTACTATTTTAGTGTAGGTGTGGTTTAATAGGGCTGGGAGTACTGCTGAATGAAATGGCACGAAATATACTTTTAACATAACTCTTGCAAATTAGAAAAAACATGAATGTATTAATAGCATGCCAGATTGTAAGTCTTATTCATAGATGGAAAGAAATGAATGAATGTGACAAAACAGAGACTAAGAATTCATCATAAATCCAACAACCAGTTAAAAAAAGGGATCCTACATGAGAATTGACTTACCTTATGCAACAGCCCTAACCACAGTGCAGGTCTTATCAATAAAGCCCAAACAGCACCTGCAACTTGGCACATGGTTCCTCTATAAGCTATATTTAGGAAAGCCTGTGCTTTTTTGTTTCGTTTCTGCTCGACTCAGCTCGCTCCCAAGATAATACAACAGCCTACACATATTATCACTATGTTTTCAAGTGCAATGAGAGCTGGGTTTCTCTTGTTTAGCTTATCGGGCCCGTTAACCTTCGTTCAGATTTCATGCTCAATCCATCACTATGGTTACAAGTAGAGGTGGGCAATGAATTGAAAATTTTATATCACAACTTTGAGTAAATTGGCTTTAAATTAGAGTAAACATAAGTATACATAAAAAAAATAAAGTATTTATTTCTTCTTCACTAAACTCTGCTCAGGGTCACAGTGGATCTGTAGGTTATCACAGGAATGCACACTAGATGGAAGACTGGTCTGTTGCAGGGCACCATGCACACACACTGACACATTCATTCACACCTTGGAGCAATTTAGCATAGCCAATCCATTTACAGGCATGGCTTTGGGAACCCAGGACCCTGGACTGGTGATGCAGCACCACAGAACTGATAGTATAAGAAAAACTGCACTAGTTGGTCAATTTACATCAGTGTCAATATCCCCTCTACAGATATATAATCCACCACTAATTACAAATAAAACCATGAGCTGAAGTACAGTGAGTAGGTTTGATGAGCATAAGCATTTTGTGCTATCCTAAGCAAGAGTTACTGATGAGATAATATAAATAATATGAAGAATTTCGGTATTCAGTTGTATGTATAAACAATATATAAAGCCTTCTGGGTGAGTGGGACTTCTGAATAGCTTGTAAGTTTTTATTATAAGAACCCCCCCATTTTCAATTTGCATATCTAATTGATCATGTATATAAACTATATAATTACTACTACATAATAACTATATAATTTACCACAAAATGCATAGTCTCTCTCTCTCTCTCTCTCTCTCTCTCCATGCTCCTCCTGAGACACCAGTGCCATGCCCTTTCTGTTCTCTGTACCTGCCTGATCTATCTTGATGCCCTACTTCTGCTTGGAGTTCTCATCACTTGGAGGCTGCTCGCTGCTGCTGAGGATGACTCTACATGGACAACCTGGAGATACATGGGTTTACTTTGGATGGTACCACCTAGAAATTATGAAGCTGACTTTCGATGGAAATAGCCATGAACAGTTTTAAGTCTCCATTCAACAAGATAAAGTTCATGTATGTTAAAGGTAGAATGTATTTATTCGTTTTGCAATTTGACCATATAGTACAGTTATAGAAGGGAAATTATTTATAATGCTACTCTCCGGTGTCACCCAGATGAAAATGGGTTCCCTTTTGAGTCTAGTTCCTCTTAAGGTTTCTTCCTCATATCATCTCAGGGAGTATTTCCTTGCCACCATTGCCTCTGTTTTGTTAGGGATATGTGTAAAATTTATAACCTAAATTTATATTTTTGAGTAAAGCTGCTTTGTGACAATGTCCGTTGTTAAAAGCACTATACTAATAAAATTGAATTGGACTGAATGCTGGCTTAAGCCAAATGCTGTGGAAAAGAAGATTTAAAGCATATCTTTTCACTAGCAGTGTGATTTATACAATACTGTATATCTGTTCATATAAGAAAAGTAAGGAAGTATTAAGTGTCATGGAATGTGGCTTTCTGTTGTGGATGCTGTACAGAACATACAATGCTGAACCTGACAGTAAGAAAACAGGCTTAGTGAAATTTCCATACAGGCCTTTCTTGCCTCGCTGTGATTCTTGCTTCAGTGCATGTGTGTGAATAATTCAGTGACGTGGCTTTCATATGACACACACTGCAGTTGTGCTTCTGTTCTTACAGTGTTGTGTCATGCAGCGTCACTGTGCCGAGTTTCCGAGCTGAATTATTGAGGGTGAACGCTCAGTCCTCAAGCACACCTGAGACTTGGTGGGCACTAAACCCGTTGCATTAGGTCACTGAACACACATCTCACCTCGAGTACACCATCAGGGACATTCATACAGTGAAAAGACTCATTTGACTTCTTCACATTTTAGAAAAAAGTTCATAAAAGTTTGCTTTATTATGTTCTGCAACTGCTATATAGCTTGATATCTCTAAAATATAAAAGGAAGCATGCAGTTTGTTCTAAACAGATTCCTACAGTAGGTAGGCATCATTTTGTGAATATCTGAAGATGTGTCACAATCAGAAGGAAACTGCCCACTAAAGGGTCATTTTTTAGCCAAATATCAAGGCAGAATTACAAGTATCCTTCCAGGATTAAGCACTCCAATAATTATCTCCAGACTAACTATCAAATCGTGAAGATCTTTCGGTTTGACTGAATATGTTTATAATGTTAGTGAATTGCTTGCACGCTTGTCAAAAAGGAATAAACCCTAGTTCCATGGAATGAATGAGACATAAAAGGAGGAGACTGAGTAAAAATGCGGCCAACAGTAAAAAAAAATCAACATTTTTGACGTAGTCCTTTTACATATCCTTGGGTAATATCTCTTGTAGAAACTGTGACACGGGCTCACATCACTGACGTTTTCCAAAAGGGCTGTTTTAAGCATGAGTTCAGACAAATTTTGATGTATCCTTAATAAACTTATAATACTTTACAGATGTTACCTATACTATGGACACCTGACCATCACATATGGATCTACATTCAGTGGAACTGAAGGAACTGAACGTGTTCCAGAAAAAAAGATGTTTTATCAAGGTTGGCATGAAAGATCTCAAGTGGCATGCACAGAGCCCTAACCACAACCCCACTGACAAGCTTTGGGATGAACTGGAACACAGACGTGTGTTCACATTAATATTCGGGAAACAGATGTAATCAGAAATTAATACTCAAGTTAAAACAACTACAGACAATTACACGGAGTATAGAGGTAGTACTGGAGTATAATGACTGAGCACCTGTGGCAGAGGAACTTGTACAACTAAGAAATGATGACTACCAGAATAGATGATGATCATGAATATTTAAATTATGCACATAAGTATTAATGGTAGGTTGAAAATGAAAAATTGTGAGTGGTAAAATCATATTTGTGTTCCTTCAATGAAGATTTTGAGATGGTGTAACTATTGTGTTGTATTTCTGATGGAGAGAATAATAAAGAGAATAAGGTCAAATTTCACTGTCACGTGTTTTGATCCAAAAGTTGATTTGCTCTAATAATACCTTCATACCTAATTCAGTGAATGAGCATGTAACTTGAGTAAGCAGTAATAATATGATGATCATCATCATTTGTTAAAGAGCTACAAAACAAGCTCACTGACAGCACCTGACCTTCCAAAAACACGTCTCCTGCAGTAAACGCTGCAGGTTCTACTCTATACCAGCAGTCGGCAAAACAGATGCACCAGATTGTAGTTTTGTCAACATGTGCCTCGGTAAATGCAGTCAGTACTGCCAGTACAATAAAAAAGTAATGTGGTATGAATACCACATAAATGGATTTTTCTCGTTCACTACTCTAACTAAAAAGCATTAACAGAAATTAAAATATCAAAAAAACAAAGCAAGCATGGAAAACGGAAAGAAGCACCATAAACAGACAACAAAGTTTAGGTAATGTAGGCAGGACTCACCAGAGGAGAAGGAGACAGAGCTATGTTGCCTATGGAGGCTTTTAATTCATCTACTGAAGGAGCCACAAACTCAGCATTGTCAGCAAGCAGGGGTTTGATCTTGATCTTAAATTTTTTGCGATGGTCCTCCTCTTCCTCCGACTCACTGGATGAGAAGAAGTGTGACTTGTCTTTAGGGGTTGGTAGTTAGCTGTTAAGAAAAGCGCTTGCATTCGAGCATGGAAGTTATCATTGGTCAAAAAGAACAAAAAAGCTTTAAAAGACTTTATAATATATTTATCACTGATGTATACCAGACACAGACAACTAATCCAGAAGATATTCTGGATTGGTTCTTCATATGGCATATGTGCAGGTCAGGATATCACCATCTTCATCTGGCCTGATGCTATAACCTTCTTCATCCACCATGGGAGAGTTCTACAACACAGAGTAGTAAGAGTCAGCTAAAGTGATTTCACCAGTGCCAGATATAGATATATAGTTTAATAATAACTTCTTTTGTACAATTTATGTACAAGTAATAGTATTCCATGGTGTTAAAAATAGAATGTAAGCCTGCAGCAAGACCAGGGATTAAAAATAGTACACATAATGTTATGTGTAATGTTAATAACTTTTTCTGTTCCTGTGTGATTTCAAGTACAATAAACTTAACATTTTCCTAAGAGGCTTAACAAGTGCCCAGTAGGCTATATGAAGATAATTGCTGTAGCTGGGGTTTTGAAGTTACATGCTTTGAAGAACTTATTCGTTGAAAATGCTAAAATAAGTACCCGCTTCTGGTTTTATTTATACCCCAACACTTAAGCTGTCATGTAAATAATTTTATTAACTTTTAACTATTTTATTTCATTCTAACCAGGTTCAAATTAAAAAGTGTGGAGCAGAAATGTGAAAATATTGTTGCTGAAGCAGAAAGAAAAACTATATCTAATATCTGAACATAATCTTTAGGAAAAATCTACAGAAAACACTTTTTTAAAAAGAAATAATACAATGTGTTATATATACGCTACTAAAATATCTCACTCAAAGAAAATTAAATACAGGTTTTTTTTAAACTTATATCGTTTAGATTTTTTAAGTTTTAATATTTCAGCATAATTCGCAAAATAAATTTTTTTTAATGAAGTTTCTGTGGGAATAAATTGAATTTCTGTCTTCTTCACTTAATTTTGTCCCAAAGATATGCAAACCTTAGCATGGAACTGTATATTAAAAATTTCAATTGTATATCAGTCTACCCTGTATATCAACCTGCTTTTAAATTAGTCGATTAAAAAACCAGTTGCTTACATATCTGTCCCAGTCGATCTCGCCGTAGAATCCGTTAGGAGCTCCATTGCTCTTCTTCTGTGGCTATGAGTGAATCAGATCAGAAATCTGTTACATGCCATAATTTTATCCAGTGAACATTACATACACAAAGATCAGTGCTTTACAAACCTGGTTCTAAGGTAACACCACCCTATACATTTTAGTGTTTTTGCTGTCTCAGTCTGGTAAAAAAAATTGACCTAAGACATGTCTATGAATATTTTATTACTGAGCATGGAAAGAGAGAGAGAGAGAGAGAGAGAGAGAGAGTATTCGAATTGCCAAAAGAAGCTGTGGAAAGGACAGGAAGGCAAAAGAATAGAGAGAGACTTCCTGAGACAATGACTATTTATACTGTGAGGTTTAACCAAGACCAAAGGGTTCATCGTGATCAATGAAATGTCCCTTTACTGAATTTTTAAGGGAGAAGGGAGAGCTCTGCTCAGCATTAAACAGAATCAGCAATGGCTTGATAGTGACCTGCATGGCAAAGAATATGGCGTAAGAGATGTTCAAAGCCTGTTGTTAGATTATAAAAACTATTTATTTATTATTAAATTTACCCCATGTTCCATAGATTCAACAAATCAGCACACCTGCCCTACAGTGACTTGTATTTGTAAATGTTTAATACATATTAGGGCTTTTCATACTTGAAAGAGTTAATACTGGGTCACTGTAAACCCTGAGGAAACAGAATCCTAAATGAAATAAAATAAAAATTAAATTAAATACAAAAATAGAATAATAAATGCAATCTGCTATACATTAAAATGTATTATATACATTAAATATATTACTGAATAAAATGTGTGTAATAGTCATGCAGTAACCTTCATAATCTGAATTTTGTCACTGTACATTCCTAAATGCTGAGTTAACCTTCTTATTTGCATTTTGGACTTCTGATCAGAAGATTGTGGGTTTGAATCCCACGATCACCAAACTGCCACTGTTGGGCCCTTGAGCAAAGCCTTTAACTCTCGACTGTTCAGTTGTACAAATGAGATAAATGTAACTAACTCTTTATAATTGTGTATGGCAAAATGCAAAAAATGTGAATAACAGCATGTCTAATGCATTTACATCAGTGAGAATAAAATGCTCCTTGCCTGTTATAAGTCTCCTGAGATGCACCAAGGCAAGATTATTTTTTTAACTACTGAGAAAATGGTAATATACAATATTCAATCAAAAGCCAAGTACTTACTCCGCCTTCTCTGTCTGGTGAACCTCTGTGAGAGAAAGAAAGAAAAACAGACACATGTGTCCTGCTCTCCGAACTCAGCTTTACACTCAAATTCCTGTTCCCTAGATTGTAACACAATCACACTTACATACCCAAAGAGCCACAAAATGGAGTTTGTAGCTAGAGCTGCTGGTCCATAATGGACTGAGAAATAGCTTCACTTTGTTGAGTTAATGCTTCCTAAAACACTCAAGCATGCTTTCCATCATCAACTTTGCAGAGAGACTCAGCTTAAGCAGCTTAGAGTCATGACACATTCAGTGATCTAGCAAAGAATCTGCTTAGGTACTGACTAAACAGCTGTATGGACAGAACTGCAGTTTACAGGGACAAATATGAACCATGTGAGAGATTTAAGTCCTGCTTACACTTCATATATTCTGCAATATATAAACTTATAAAGACTGTTTCATATACTGGATCAAAAAAATTCAACTTACGTGGAATCAGTGTCCTTCTCTTTTTTCCGTATCCCAAAGGCCTTCCTGGTACGTTTTTTCAATCCTGTAGATAAAGTGAAAGAGGAACTCTGATTACTAGAGTGCAGAAAACACAGATACACACAAGATTCAAAAGGATTTAAGAAGACACTACTCGCTGTGACAGACTGCATGTGCTTTGTGTGTATGTGTTTGTAAAGTGAATGGCAGTACAAAAAGATGAATAGAGACTGACCCATGACCTTAGAGATCAGAACAGAGCTTTCATGCATTATTAAATCACACTGTGTCGATATTTATAGTCTTACTGAGTGGTTTCTTGATTCTGATAGGTCAGAAGCGGTTGATTAATTTTCTATAACGATGAATAAGCTGCTTACTTTAGTACTGACTGTCAATGTTTATGTTAATCATCTCTTTAGAGTACACAATCGATTGTGTAGTAATGGTGAATTCAGCAGCATTTAAAAAGGTGCTGAACATAATCTAAGAATAATTTTAAAAAAATCTTTTCTGGAAATTAGGTTTGTAGTAACGCTGTACATTTAAGTATTTTTGCTACAGGAAAGTTTTTGGAATTAAGGACTTTGTGGCAACATTTGCTATAATAAAGTGGAACCTTGGCATACGAATGCCCTCCGTTACGAATTTTCACCTTAAGAATTGAAATTTTGCAAGAAATTTGCATCTGCATAAGAAGCATTTTTGGCATACCAACAAAGTTTACTAATTTTACAATTTTTTTTTTTTAGTCAGCGAAATAGGTTTCGAAAAAGTCAACCCTATGTGATTTTTCAGGTGTATTTTTGTTGACAGATTGGTGGCATGGGTGGTTTACCCCCAAGCTTGGTGGCCACAACTTCCTGTAAGGACCCTTGACATGGAATGCTTGGCTTGGGTCAGTTCTTTGTAAGCAGCCATAGAGTTTCTATACGCTTCGTATTGTTAATATTGGTAATATTTTTGGGTGGCTGGAACAGATTGCCTGCATTTACATTATTTCTTATGGCAAAATTCGTTTAGCAATTACAAACTTTTGCCTTAAGAACTCGCCTCCAGAAAATTCGCATGCCGAGGTTCCACTGTAATTGATAACCTAACGTGTTTAACATTAAATGTAACTATGAATGAATAAAAACTATGTAACATTCTTAAATAACCAAACAATGGTTAACAATAGCAACTGCTAAAGTATAAGAGGAACAAAATACTGCTGAAAATAATACTGAAAATAATCAACCTAGGGCTGCTTTGAATTGAGACACATCACAACACCCTGTCATTGTTTATTTTCGATAACAACAATCCCCAGTGTGTTTTATTACTTTAAATAAAATGAGTGAACTACTAGTATCTGTCAGCTGTGCTTTTTGTAAATAGCATTGTTAGCAAGCAAAAGCCCATGAGAAACCTTATCTAATCATAAACGCTTTCAAAGAAACAGAAGGCTGGGCTGCAGAAATTGGTCACGTCACTTTTCAGGAACATTAGCTATAGAAAGGCTCATTTGGGACTAGCTGTAACGACCAGACAGAGAGAATATCAAAGTTGGGCTAAGCTTTAAGCACTCCACAGGGCTTTGAGGAGTGTCTGGCACACATCAATCCAACCAGGAATTGGGAAGTGAGGGGGAGAGCTGCTGCACAACAACTGGCTTTATTGATCCTTGCTAAATATTTCCCCACACCTCCTCAGAGAGTCCCCATCTGGTGCACAAAGCAATGCTAACGCTTCTGACTAGTGGAGCATGTCCCAACCTTTTCTCTTTGCATCACAGCTTCATTTGCTAAAGCTTGATGTTTTCCTTTGTACATTAGGCCAGTAAAAGGCCAATAAAACGAATTTCAGAATGCATGCATATGAAGCAGGAAATAACACAAGGCTGCGTATATCCGCGTCTCACACAGCAGTGCTTCATTCACGCAGCTCGGTTGACCACATGCGTACACCCACACACACGTTCACTTTGATTAACTGCCAGTAATTCTAATCCAACATGCATCAGATTGAAGCCGGGGACTTGTTTAGAGCATTAAGAAGAAAGAAGGAGGCCCACAGAGACCCTGGAGGATTGAATCAAACAGCAGATCAGGATAATCAAACAGCCATCTCTCCCACTCCCTGCTGCGCAGGCCGCTGAACACACCCACTGAAGGCCAAACACACAAACTGCAACACAAGTCAGCATGCCAGAGGCGATGCCAGCCTGAAGACTTGCCCAAATCAATGTCACATAAGAAGTGGATCTGTAAGGGTGTGCTTTTTCAAGAGGGCATCTGCAGATAAATAAGCAGATACTCTACTAGGTACTAGGGGAATGTTTATGATTAAGATAAGAAATTCTACACAGCACTTCTAACATAAATGAATGCAACACAGTTACTTGCAACATATTCACCTTCTGTATTTGTCTTTAGAGATGATTTTAATCTACTGTCTTCAACTATTGTACTCAATTTTATTTACATAGTGCTTTTAATAACAGAGATCGTCGGACAGCGGCTTTACAGAAAATCTATTCCCAACAGACACGCTGGTGTAATAACATCCGTATTCATGCACATGTGACGGATGCAGTAACAATTAGCAGCAGGCCTAATCTTATCGAGAGGCAACCATAACAACATGGCTTTCCAGCAAACAGGAAGTGAGGAGAACCATGAAAATAAACTACACAACCTGGAACTGAGGACAGTGCAGGACAGGAGGAAAACAGAGATGCTTAATAATGATTACATAGTAAACATAGTAAGTACATTGCATAGTAATCTGTAGCATTAGTAATACCACATAGAGAAAAAAATCTACAGACAGGAGGTGAAAATAAACTCAATTTAGAGTTGACACTAATATTGAACCTTTTGAAAAAGGTTAGAATATGTGTGTTTATCTAAATTTCTAGTATTATAGCTCCTGATGCACCCACACAGCACAGCTGTTATGAAACATTATCCTCTGCTCTGTTTACTGATGGTATCTTTTGCTCACAGTCTGTGCAGCAGATAAGTATCATGCAGTACTGCTGAGACACTGCCACCCAGTCCCATGGGCTTGTGAGGCTCTTTCCAATGAAATATGATAGTCATCACCAGTGGAGGCTCATCCAAAGGGGAAGGTGGGCGAGAGCCCATACTGTATGTACATATATCGGACATAACACAAATGCTAATGTTAATTCACAACTCTATACATTCAAAATTCCATTGATGATGATCATTAGCTGTTTTGAGTGAGCAGTGATTTTAAATGCTGTTGACTGACACATATAATAGCTTTTAATGAAGTGATTGCTTAACACTCATGGCAGCAGTGGCAGTGGTGGCTCAAGTGGTTAAGGCTCTGGGTCGTTGACCGGAAGATCAGGGGTTCAAGCCCCAGCACCGCCAAGTTGCCACTGTTGGGCCCTTGAGCAAGGCCCTTAACCCTCCCTGCTCCAGGGGCGCCGTATCATGGCTGACCCTGCGCTCTGACCCCAACCTCCAAGGACGGGTTATGCGAAGAAAGAATTTCACTGTGCTGTAATGTATATGTGACAAATAAAGGCTGTTTCATTTCATTTCAGCACAGGCATTACACCATCTGGATCTGGTATTTCCTCTGCGAAAGGCTGAGAATGAGCTTCTAGTCTGTATGCTGGACGACTATGTTGTTGACTCTCAACTGCCTGTTACGTGGTTACTCTACAAAATCACTAGTGCATGATAACTAGATAAGCATAATAACCTCTGAGCTTTATTTTTTTTTTTAGGAAAACACAGTTCTTGAGGACCCAAAAAAAAATTTTTCCTGCTCAAATTTCAAAACCCTAAATTCAAAATGATAGAAATTTATTCAAATTATGCATGAGGGATGTTTGTCAGTGGAGTTTGCAAACTATACTGTGGTAATGCAGGCTGTCTCTATCAAAAGGTATTTAGGATAAATTGTTTAATTCTGTGAAATTACTTAAAATCATATCAACCCACATGGAATGGTGCAGTTTTAGCCAAGCGCTTGAAAAATATTGTCACAACTGATCAACATATGGAAAACCTGGCATTAGTTATGCAACTAAACATTAACCATCAGTTTCTGTAGCAGATCCTCTATGGAGGCTTGCTGCACCCAATCTTGCTGCTATTCTTTGTGATAACCTCTGGACTACATTTTGTGCGTGGGTTATTATTAATTTTCGTCCTTCCTTCCAAAGTCCATGGTCCTGAGCTGGAGTTGGACCTCACTTGCATATACTAGTATATATTCCTGTCTTTTTCAGGCAATCAGATGTGGACAATTGGATAATTAAATAATACAATAAAAACAATAAACAATAAAAAAACAGAGCAGCTCAATATCAACAAATAACTATAAACAAAAGTAAAAATATTTTCAGAGAAAATAATATTTTTTAAAAAAGTTGTTCAAATACCTTTTTGTGTTAGAACAAAAATAAATCATACCTCATACTGTTTGTGCGGGAAATTGTAAACATTTTTTTGCTCAATTTATGAAGGGTGCCTGTAACTCTGTAGACCACAGTATAACATGCTTCATCATTTCTGTAGCACCTTACACACAAACCACATCACCTCCCACATACTGACTCATTCTACAAATGACTAACTGCTGAGTGAAGCCAGAAAATAAAAAAACCCTGTGCATTTCTCTTCCATCTCATGGCCTCTTATTCACGCCTATAACATTCTGACAGTAAACACCGGACCTGGTAATATGTCCAATGAGCTTTTAACATTTACACAGCACCAACTAGATGACTGCACATACTGAAAAGGCATTCTGCATGAGTTGCCTCACTGTGAGAGTTGTACAGTACTGTATGTGCCCTAAAGTGGGTCAGGAGAGGAGAAGCTCAGCTTGTTGGCAAAACAGAGCTGGGCAAACACTGGGAGAAAAAGCTATTAAGATGAGCAGAACAGCGATGAAAAGATAGCAAAAGATAAAACCTTAGATCCAGCTTAGGATTGATTCATAGACCTAAAATTTGAATAGTCAACAGAGCTCATATATTTGTATAGAATGTGTAGCTTCAAGGACTAGAATATTTTTTTATAACAATCAATATATCAAATTTCTGAAGGTCTTGTTCACAAGAATCCAAACCTAATCTCCATGGTAGTGCTCCTCTCTCTTCATTCTTCATTTATGTCTGCCTTTTTATAAAACTGCTGCCTACTAGCAAACTCAGACTTCATCTTTTAATACCAAAAAATATAGAGGTATTCATAAAGGACCCACTGATTTTTAACTGCTCACATTTCAAAAAATTAAATACAAATTATAGAAATTTGTTTCAATTATACATGTACACATAACAGATGCTTGTCAGTGGAGTACAGATACTGTTTTTTATTTTTTGTAATTCTGTGAAATCAGCCGTTATCAACTCAGAATGCATGGTCCAGATGCTGACGCAGCAAAATATTTGAGTGCATTTAGTCATCGTTTCTGCAGCATCTAATCTTGTCTGGTCTAATTAGAAAAGAAGCATCATGGCGTGTCTCAAGAAAGAAGTAAACAACAAGAATAGAATTTTTAGACAGAGAATATATTTATGTGTCTCTGCTTCAAGTACAAAACAGTGGTAATACGTAAAGTGCTATTATGAAATAATACACTGTATACATATTGATGCCTTATAAATAGTCATAAACTAATCACTAAATCATAAATATTTAAGCATTAAAGCAACTATTTTCAACAGACAGTCATGTTATTTACTCATCCCGACCTATTGAAGCAAGAAATCTTTTGATCATTTATCCTCATTTATCCCAATCAAACAGATATCAACACCTACTAGTACGGAGCAAAAGCAGGAAAGCAAAATCAGAAAATGCTCTGTTTTATTGCTTGGCTTCATGTATCCCTGCATGGTAGAATTGCTGAGGCAGGAATTAAAGTTCAGGTTGAGAGAGTCACAGCTATTGCTGGAGGACTACCATGCGGCAGCTGCTTTACTTCACCTGCCCTCTTTCTCTCTCTCTCTCTCTCTCTCTCTCTCATTCTTCTCTGAGCTGATAAAATGACTCCTGAATACCTCATAGTATTGACCTAATCCCAAAACTGGAACAGACGCTGTCTGGAGACCCAATTTTAGTCTGCAAAGATAATGAAAGGTTAAGCAATCACATGCACACTAGCAAATGTTCAATTTATCTGATTGATATAATAGAATAGGTTTTTTAAAGTGGTTATTCAAATCTACTTTAAAGCTTTATTAGATAAATTATGACATTTCTCAAATGGGGTATACACATGGAACCCTTTGTGATTGAGAAACCCTCTGTTTCACTGACCCAGAAGTACGGATGAAGAAGCTTAAAGAGTTCAGCATCCTTTGGGAGCTGTTTTATGCATCAACAGTTTCACCAACCATTCAGAGGTCCCAACACATTCGATTCAATTGTATTTGTATGGCATTTTTAACAATGGGGATGGTCTCAAAGCACCTTTGCAGAGATATAAAAAATCTGAATAAAATTTCCAAGTTTAAAATTACATTTTGATTTATTCCTAATAAGCAAGCATAAGGCAAGCATAAGGAAAAACTCCCTAAGACGACATGAGGAAGAAACCGTGAGAGAAACCAGACTCAAAAGGGAACTCGTCCTCGACTGGGTGACACCAGTCTTTCGTCCCATTAATATGGTATTAGATTTTATTAGAAATACCAAAACGACAATCATGTCTAATCAAATTTGTAACCACAGGAAGCGTTTTATTCCTCTTATTCATATCATGCATTGTCGCATTTTAATGTTGTAGAACTTATACAATCACTGACACAATGATAAAAAATGACAAAAATGACGTTTTGCCTAAAGTTACCCTGTTCAAATTTAATACTATAAAAACAAACAAACAAACAAAAACACCTAGTTAAGTAAACACTTTACTCTCCAGTGGTGAAAAAACAACAAAGCACTGACACTGGTGACTCCTTGCATAAATGTTACCAAACATCTCTGTCTTTGATTAAGTGGATCATCCTCCATAAAAGTCTCCCTGAATGAGTTGTTATAGAAATAAAAAAAAAGCAGTAACATAAACCTATGATCTGCCTTTCGCACAGTGGTGGACCAGGTAACATTACTGCCATACAGCTCCAGGGTCTGATCTTTACTGTCCATTCATGTTCTTCCCATGTTCATATGGATAACTCTAAATTTCCCCTAGGTGTGAGTGAGTAAATGTGAGTGTGCTACTGTCAAAGCTGCTGTTACAGAAACTTATTCAAGACCTTTGGAGCAAAAAGCTTAAGAATTCAACAGTGTTGTGGTATAAATAATACAACTGCCCTTAAAGAGGTTTACCATTTGAAATAGGTGGGTAATGCAGGGATGGACAACAGAAGATCAGCTAAAGGTCTAACTAACATAAAATCATCTATCAATGTTTTCATACCATGAAGGAAGCACAATTTGTTTATAAAGAAGAATCTATAAGTTCATGGCAGATATATAAACTGACTTTTAATAACAGTTCAATGATGAGCAATTCCACAGTAAATGTTTGCCAGTATCAAAATTTGAATATCTCAACCTATGAATATCTTGACCTGAAAAAAGCTAGGAATGATCGATCACTTTTTCTGAAACAGAGGAGCACTGCAACAGTTTGATATAGCAGCATAAAGAAACATCATTAACATTCTATCCCTACTTCAGGGTCTCTAAACACACAGAGTCAAGGCTTGTTTTTCTTTGCCAATGGATTTTACATCACCCTGTCCAAACACTGGGCCCAAATGATGAAGACGCTTTTTGAAAGTGACATTTCATCATCAGCACCAGACCAACCAACCAACTAACAGACCAGTACTGTAGATATGGCAAGATATCAGTCATGCGGGTAGACTTGTTGGCTGATACTTAGCAAATAGCTCAGGGCAAAGAAAAACAAGGGAATGAACAGGGGACTCCATCAGCCACAGGCTTTTCTTCAGCAGCCTGGCTGACTGACTGTTGTCGTTGGCACCTTGCTTTGGTGTGTTTCCCCCAGGCTGGATCTACTACTTCAGGAAAAATAAAGCAATTTATATTCTATAGGAAGTGCAGAGGTGATTCAAGAAGCTGCTATTTGTACTTGGAGACTGCTGCTATTGTTTTACATCACAAGATGAACACAATCATCAGTGGCAGCAAAGAAGCCAATAATGAGGCTGTAGAATAATCTTTGGATCAAAATGGACAGTGTCCATAAGGTCAGCAAAGATATATACAGGGATACGATTAAGAGCATTACATAGCAGCATTACTTTAAATAGTTTAACCACAATATACAGCTTGTAGTATGCTGCAGAACCAGAAATGACAGGTTACCATATCACTGTGTCATACCGATTTACATATTTATGGCCTATAGACAGATTAGAGCATGAGATTAATTTTTACTTTTTATTTGGTGATACAGTGCTGCTGGATATCTGAAACAGCACGGTTGATATGGTGATGTGTTTTGTGAGGTGATTTCAGTAGTGCTGAGATATTCAGCATTTGAGTATGAGGTCTTCCACACAAATACTTTGTAACACTCTGAGGTAAAACTCTCCCTTTAAGTTTTCAGATAAAGGAGAATATTCCGCATTGAAATCTTTGCTGTCGCATGAGTGCAAGATCAAACTCGGTGCCTAAAACTTCCTCAAATTGAAATTCAATTTGTAGCAGAATACTGGCTTGAACAAAGAGCTAAACACACACAGAATTTCTCACAGGTTTTTGACTCGCCACAGGGTCTGAGTTGCATTTCACTTACTAACAAGCAGACTTGCAAAAAACAAGCAATGGCTGGAACAGATTAGAAGAGCATCACTAGACAATATACTGAATCTGGATCACAAAGCCCTCCTGTCATCTGTGGATGTTTGCAAAGAGTCACTGATAAAATGCACTTCAGGTTATAAACAAAAAGCCAAAAATGTAAATGTAAATATAAAAATGATCTTTTGACAGGAAACAAAGGCTCTACCAATTGATGATTCTGTGATTCTTCTTACATTCTGCTATGAAATCATTGTTTTGGTTCATAACCAATGTGCTAGGCCAAGGCAATATAATGCATTGCCAGATATAAGGTAAATCGATCAAGGTAAATTTATTTATAGCAAACTTTCTTGAATCTAACTGATCAGAAGTCATTCAAATCAAATGATTTATATCAAATTTGCTTTTTCTAATATATTACTGATGCTACTTTGATAACTTTCATAGGGAATTGTATGGTGGTCTGTTCACATAATCTAGACTAGTTGACTAATACTACTACTACTACTACTACTACTACTAATAATAATAATAATGAAGAGATTCTGAAACATTTATTTAACACTGACTGAAGAAGTCTTCAGTGTCACCATTTTTTCCTACATTGCTTTCCTATATCTCATTAACAAAACAAGCTGTTTCTAAAAGATAATGAACTTCATTGTGGTAGCAGTAACTCAGCTTCACATCAGGCCACATCACACAACCCCTTTAATTTATTTTTCTTTAATAGCCCAACTCTAAATTCTGCAATATTTTGGTGTTTAGCACGTTTGTCTTCTACTTCCAGGGTTGGAGGTTTGATTCCCACCTCCAACCTGTTTGCACGAGTTTGCATGTTCTCCCCATGTTTCGGGGGTTTTCTGCAGGCATTTTGTTTTCCTCCCCCAGTACAAAGACATGTGCTGTAGTCTGATTGGCATCTCTAAATTGTATGCGTGTGCAGTTGTTTGCCCTGTGATGGGTTGGTACCCTGTCTAGGCTGTCCCTCGCCTTGTGCCCCGAGCCCCTTGGGATAGACTCTAGATTCCTTGCAAACCTGTGTAGGATAAGCACTAACGAAGATGGATGGATGGATGGTAGGTGGGTTACTATTCATAAGCCTTTTTTGCTACAACATGCACCGAAAGAGGTTTGAAAATGGTACACTAAATTTCTTGATTCACATTATTGAAAATGAACATAAATTAGTAAACAAAATTAGAAATCAATCAATTATAAATAACAGGAAATTATTTTATTAGAATTTCATTTTTACTTTGTAATATTTTCTCTTACAAATGTTGAACATTATTAACACTACAAACAAATATTTAAGGTATTTATAAGTCATTTATCATTTTTGTAATTGTTCACAAACTCCATTAACACATAGAAACATGTACTGTTTCTATGGGATACAAAAAAGGCTAAATCCTTTACCATGTGGACAATTAAATACAACATAAATGAGATGACTGGTTATTATCCTGCAAAAGTCAGGCCACTGATTCTACCAGTAAGAACAATTAAGGCCATTACATATATTTAAAATTCAGTTAACTGCACAGATTCCTGAGATTGTTTCAAGATCAACTATTACATACCACCTCCATAACAACAATCTGTTTAGAGCTGTAGAGCCTGCAGTAATCCCTGCAATGACATGCTGAGTAGGAATAAGTATCAAAGTAGCATTTACAAACTGCCTGCTTTAAATAGCCATCACGCCTTGAGATACAAAGTACAGATTATTGGAGCTCAACACGTATGCAGCATATCCCAAGTTTCTATTTTTTAGATATCAAATAGTCTTTTGATTCTTCTGCACAAGACACACAGAATTATTTAATGTTCATTACCACTTAACAGTGGCACTTCATTTTATCCATAAATAAATATATGCTGTATTATATAACACTGTAGAACATTTCTTCATGACAGAAATAAAAGAAATCATGCTGTGCTTGTCAACCAAAACTGATTACGTGGATTAGACACCGTGAAAGACGTCTAAATCTAATGACAGAAAATTTGAAGCACATCTGTGACCCTAAACTGAGACAAAACACAGACGGATGTCCTGATCAGCTTCATCTGGGCCAGTTCAGAGAAACGTTAACAGTCTAATGGGTGCAAAAGAGGACAGCTGCCATGTACTAAACACTAAACCATGCACTTAATTACATAATGCATGTGCATGTGCACACGGGCACATATGCAGATTGCATATGGGTACATGGAATAAAATATTTCCTTTAGAAACTTTTTTTTTTGGAGGGGGGTGCACTTTAATATAGTATAAGTACACTCCAGTTTTATGATGCTACTACACTCCCATGAGCAATTTACTATGAAATTTCAAGTATTTGTTCTTTTACTTTGCTTTTTGAGTAGATGATTTTTTTTTTAAATGTGATCTGGCAGTCTGCACTTCTCTGATTAAGATGCTGATTTTGGCAAAAGTCCCATCATAAACCCAAGGAGCTGCAGTGCCCTGAGCCTTACAGTTGTGATTTGTTGAGTCACAGCACTGAGCAATTTCTGGTGAAGGTCTAGGCCTTGTGCCTCAGGGTAAAGAGGGAAACAGTGCTCTCCTGCCAATATATGTCAGCTGGGTGAAATCCTTGACATGCCTGTTAGCAGAACAGCCAATCAAGCTAACGGTTTATGCCCAAGTCTGAGAAGAGAAATTTAGACAGAAAGTCTAAATATTTATTTAGCAGCAGAGACCAGTGTGTACATTAGAATTCCTGATTTTAAAAAGGAAATACTGTCATACCACAGATTAAGATATGAACAAAACAAATGTCTTATTATCTGTGCAACTTTGGCATAAATCACAAATATTTATGATAATGAAACAATTTCAATCATTTGGTTTAAAATGCCTTAAGACTGCTTACCATAGAAATCACCATAAAGTTCACAGTCACTTTGATAAAGGCAAAAATCGACAAAATTGTTGTTTTACTATCTTTAATGAATTAATATCTACATTGAACAGTAGCTGAAATGTATATAGATAGTGTAGATAACTTTCTATACTCTATATATCTACACATTCATTGCTGTGGTTCACTGCAGTCATAAAAAGCAACATAAGTCATGTTGAACCTTAAATCATGTGACCACATAGTGGGAAATGCCTGTAAAGACCATAAATAGTGAAAGAATTAAATTGCTGTTATTTAAGTGATTGTATGGCCTCATAAACGGGGATCCATAAAGACAGACTTCCTGACAACACAAGCAACTAATACCTGTACAAATGACTCACAAATTATAGGACAGAGGAGCAATGGGATAGTGTGGTTTGGCAAACGCAAGTAGAGTAACAAAATGCAATTCCAACATTGTTAAGAGCTTGCCAAAATGTTAGTATAGATTTATGCAATTTTATAACCCTTCCATTTCCAGACAATGGCTACTCATGGGATAACTGAAGCACCAACTTGGAATAAAGAGACAATACTAAAATACACTTACTGTATCTAAAACTGATATTCAAACTACAAGCTTTCATAAAACAAACATTTCTCTAGGTGAGTTAATGCAGTGATCTGGAAGGAGAAGTGGCAGATTAATATCTGGAAACATCCTCTTTTGCCAAAAAAAATACTGAACTGACAAATCAGCTACTTCCTTTAATTAACAAGATTGAAGTCTAGTAAGAGCATAAACAGGAAACAGTGTCTCTGATAATGTGTGTAGATAAGCAGAGAAATCAGGTATATCACAACCTTCAAAACAGAATGAATGTGAAGCTCTTTTATAGCATCAATAATCATTCCTCTAGAAACACTGAAAATTAAAGTCATTATTTGACACCAAATAGTGCCACAGTGTGTAGTGTGTACATCGGGAATATTTCTCATGGAGAGAGCCATTATTCAATATTACTACCTGTAGATAAAATGGATAGATCATTCTAGCTAAAGTGGACTGCACTTGTTCAACTCCCTATTTTTCCACAATGCCAGCTTTAACATAAACTGCCTGCTTGTGTGCTTTCCATTGTATTTACATACAATTGAGTCACAATTTTACATTCACATTTATGGCATTTGGCAGATGCCCTTGGGGAACTGACTTACATTTTTATCTCATTTTATATAACTGAGCAATTGAGGATTAAGGGCCTTGCTCAGGGGCCCAGCAGTGGCAGCTTGGTGGACCTGGGATTCAAACACACATCAGTAGTCCAACATCTTAACCACTGGGCTACCACTGCCCTACACACGAGAATCACACATGAAAGTAATCCTAACCCTGGGTTCATTCAATGCATTTGTTTCTAGAACAGCATAGAGAGTAACCTACAGGATCACCTAACCTAGCAAGACCAGCTTCGTAAAATAATCTTCATAACCTACCTCAAAATTTGTGGTAATTCATCCTTAATCAGGTACTGCTTAAGACATGAAACACTAAAAAAGGTAGGAAACTTACAGTTACCACTAGCAACATAATACATAATAATGTCCAGTGTCACCCATATGAGGTTCCCTTCTGAGCCTGATTTCTCTCAAGGTTTCTTCCTCATATCATCTCAGGGAGGTTTTCCTCACCATTGTCGCCTCAAGGTTGTGATAGAAAAATATCAGTGAGAATCAAGGGGAAGGTGTACAAGACAGTGGTGAGACCGGCCATGCTGTATGATTTACAGCGTCATTGAGGAAGACACAGGAGTAGGAGCTGGAGGTAGCAGAGCTGAAGATGTTGAGGTTCTCTTTGGGAGTTGGACAGGATTAGGAACGAGTAAAGAGGGACAGCTCATGTTGGATGTTTAGGGGACAAAGTTGAGAAGGCCAGATTAAGATGGTTTGGACATGTTCAGAGGAGGGAGAGTGAGTATATTGGTAGGAGAATGTTGGACATGGAGCTGCCAGGCAGGAGGCAAAGAGGAAGGCCAAAGAGGAGGTATATGGATGGAATTAATGAGGATATGAAGCTAGTGGGTGCAAGTGTTGAGAATGTAGAAGATAGGGATAGGTGGAGAGAGATGATTCGCTGTGGCGACCCCTGAAGGAAAAAGCCAAAAGAGGAAGATGTAATGTAATCATGTAATAAATTCCCTCAAGTAGCCAAACCTTCTAGTAATAAGACAAAAGCCATTAAAGGAAAGGCTCCTCCCACTGATTGCAGAGGTCTGGTTGGTCATTAGTGGCTCCCGTTCACCTAAGAAGATGAGTTCTTTTCTTTAGCAAGCAGCTGTGGCTCAAGATGTAGGACATGCTTAATGCATTGTGATACACAAATGTCTGTGGGAAAAAATCTTTGCAGCCTTAAAGTATCTGATGCATGAACAGTAGATTATACTGTACATTTGCAGAGCAGTGTACATGGTCAGTTTGTTCCTATTGCTGTCATAACAGATCTCCGCATCACTTGCTCTCATTTTCTGCCTCTGTCTAGAAGTGAATAGCTCCAGGAATGTCTGTGGGCTTTCTAACTTAACCGCTGCCTTTAATTTCATCTGTAAAAGTGCCAAGTCACATCAATTGGTAAGACTAACCTTGGTATTTAACTGATCTTGGGTTTGGGATCAAAATTAATTTTCTGTCTTCAGATCAGAACATTTAAATAAACTGCATGTATAAAATGCTAACTTCCAACTCTTTAAATAAACATAAAACTAGCATTCAGTTGTATTAAATAAACAAATACTTTCTTTATAGCCTATGGCGCCACTAAATCTGTTCCGTTTTCCATGCATTCAAAAAACCATACAGACCACTGGCCATTTGTTTCATATTTATTTCATTTCATGTCATGTTTTAACATTTGTTAACATAAATACTCATGGCTTAAAGAATCAGGAGTGAGCGGTTCTGCTAACTTTTTAAAGGACTTGGCCATCATCTCTAACATTCCTAGTGTCCTCAGTTGATTATACTATAAACAATACTGTACTGGCAAGACTAACAATGATAAATGATTGGCAGTTGAATAGGTTCTTTTTGGAACAGCACCAGCAAATAACAAGAAGCCTCAGACCCTCTTTAGTAAGTGATGAAAGGTTTTTGCTGGAAGTAATGTTTTTGATGAGCAGTTCAACACATATTCCCAGATGGAGATGATCTGCACATTATCAAAATATTTTTGCCCCCTACCTGCAACAACACTGATATGTGATCCAAGTTTTAACACTGTAAACTACAGTTACCAAAAGACTATTGACAAAGAAGAAGCCTTTATATTTGTCACATATACATTACTGCACAGGACAATACTTTTCTTCGCACATTCCAGCTTTGGAAGTTGGGGTCAGAGCACAGCGTCGGTCATGATATCACACACCTGGAGCACAGAAGGTTAAGAGCCGCTTGGTAGTGCTGGGGCTTGAACCCTGACCTTCTGATCAACAATCCAGAGGCTTAACCACTTGAGCTACCACTATTGGGAACTCAATTCTACACTGAACTAAAGAAACCTTTATCATCAGTTTGATTATGTCTAAATGGTTCTCCACTTTAGACTTTCAGGTTAAGAAAAAGGCTGCTCTTTACTGGCCCATTAGAGTTTGATCAGATATCTCTTGCCCTTTGTAATGCCATGTCATGTTTCAACATCTAATGTAACAGTGCTTGAGGGGCCAGCTCTCTGAATTCCTACTGGTGTATCTTATGTAGATAGCTATTTTTGTAACCTTTACTCAGTGCTGTCACATGATCATGAAAAGGCCATAACATGCTTGTGCATAAATCATATGATTGCACATCCCTCTTAAAGGATAGAGGAGCATGTTACTTAGCCTGCGCGAGTGTCACTGTGAGCATTTTCAATATTTGCATTACTCTAGAGACTATACCTGGAAAGACTTTTATTTACATTAAGTGTGTGTATATTTAAATGGTCTCATAAGATGCGTGTTCTGGTGTTTTTTGATTTTTGTAAGACTGTGTGCAATAAAAAACAAACATGGGAATTTAACAAAGTTTGCACTTGTATTGTACTGATTCTACACTTTCATTCTCTTTGCCTTGTCTTAGCTGATTCTGAAAATCAATGAAGGGTCTATTAGGAAGCAGTGAAGTCTAATGAAACCTAATAGGGATGACTCATCTTTGGGACAAGGACAGACGCTGCACAGTGTCTATCAACACTCTACTGTCCCTCACACAGCCTAACTGAAATATTATGTCACACATAAAATGGCAGAAATAACATGACCTTGTAGACATCAGTTACAAAACTGCTTCAGCATTTATACTTCACATGTGAAGGTTTATCACACAAATTACAGAGAAGTAACACACAGTGAAGCAGCACATGTTTACCGTTTAATGTGGTACATTAATTTAAAAAATTAATTAACGCACTCCACTCATTGTCACCTCCTCATTTTCAGCATCAATATAATTTACTCCGCTCTGCTCAAGCTCTGGTACTCCAGATTTGATTCCAGATACAGTGTCTAAAAATGATCAGGATAGAAAATAGAACAGCTTAGTCATTAGCATCTAATGCTAACATTGCCTGTCAACTTGGAGCTTAATCTCTGTAATGTCTGCCATCCTTGAGATGACACAGCCCACAGAGAGAGCAGCATCGTTCATTCAGATGACTCATCCGCAACCTCAAACACACGCCCCAACACATTCAGCACCAAGATATTCACAGGCACATGAGCAACAACATGCTGCGCAGAAAATCTATAAAACAAATCAAATAAATACTGAGGAAAAACTGGATGTAGAATAATCACATATTGTTTTATAGATTATGGCCCCAATCTGTGTTAATGGCATAATAATAATAATAACAATGAATAAGACTGCAATGATGTGTATATATTTTATATATATATATATATATATATATATATATATATATATATATATATATATATATATATATATATATATATATATATAAATAAGCATATATATATAAATTCTCACTTTTTAACATACACTATATTGCCAAAAGTATTCGCTCACCCATCCAAATAATCAGAATCAGGTATTCCAATCACTTCCATGGCCACAGGTGTATAAAATCAAGCACCTAGGCATGCAGACTGTTTTTACAAACATTTGTGAAAGAATGGGTCGCTCTCAGGAGCTCAGTGAATTCCAGCGTGGAACTGTGATAGGATGCCACCTGTGCAACAAATCCAGTCGTGAAATTTCCTTGCTCCTAAATATTCCACAGTCAACTGTCAGCTGTATTATAAGAACGTGGAAGTGTTTGGGAACGACAGCAACTCAGCCACGAAGTGGTAGGCCACATAAACTGACGGAGCGGGGTCAGCGGATGCTGAGGCGCATAGTGCGAAGAAGTCGCCAACTTTCTGCAGAGTCAATCGCTACAGACCTCCAAACTTCATGTGGCCTTCAGATTAGCTCAAGAACAGTGCGCAGAGAGCTTCATGGAATGGGTTTCCATGGCCGAGCAGCTGCATCCAAGCCATACATCACCAAGTGCAATGCAAAGCGTCGGATGCAGTGGTGTAAAGCACGCCTCCACTGGACTCTAGAGCAGTGGAGACGCGTTCTCTGGAGTGACGAATCGCGCTTCTCCATCTGGCAATCTGATGGACGAGTCTGGGTTTGGCGGTTGCCAGGAGAACGGTACTTGTCTGACTGCACTGTGCCAAGTGTAAAGTTTGGTGGAGGGGGGATTATGGTGTGGGGTTGTTTTTCAGGAGCTGGGCTTGGCCCCTTAGTTCCAGTGAAAGGAACTCTGAATGCTTCAGCATACCAAGACATTTTGGACAATTCCATGCTCCCAACTTTGTGGGAACAGTTTGGAGCTGGCCCCTTCCTCTTCCAACATGACTGCGCACCAGGGCACAAAGCAAGGTCCATAAAGACATGGATGACAGAGTCTGGTGTGGATGAACTTGCCTGGCCTGCACAGAGTCCTGACCTCAACCCGATAGAACACCTTTGGGATGAATTAGAGCGGAGACTGAGAGCCAGGCCTTCTCGTCCAACATCAGTGTGTGACCTCACAAATGCGCTTCTGGAAGAATGGTCAAAAATTCCCATAAACACACTCCTAAACCTTGTGGACAGCCTTCCCAGAAGAGTTGAAGCTGTTATAGCTGCAAAGGGTGGACCGACGTCATATTGAACCCTATGGATTAGGAATGGGATTGTCACTTAAGTTCATATGCGAGTCAAGGCAGGTGAGCGAATACTTTTGGCAATATAGTGTATATGTTAACATCATAGTGTGGCAAATAATAGGCATACAGCTGTGATATGAAACAAAACAGGCTCCAGGTGTGCACAGTGTAGATTTTATTGCAATATTTCAGTGGCAGCAATACGCAGTAGGCTGAATTGTGTAACTTATTGATTCTGCATCAATATTTGAGCATTTTACTATGAAATCCAACAGTCCAGTCCACAACTGTAATAAAATAAGAGGTAAAGGTCAAATCTATCCCAGGCTAATAAGCCAATAACAAACCAATATAGACAGCAGCTAACTGACGGCTAAACAGTGTCTAGTCAAGTTATCTACCCAATCTTATGTTGAAATGTGGTGACAGAGTGAACATCCACAAAATTAGGTTGTAGGAATCGTGAATTCATTATTTCTCTAGTAAGATATACATGCTACTCTAGCCTAAAAAATTAGGTTGTCTACATGCTACTCTTGATGTTGGTACCTGATCCTGACTCCTTCCACCCTTCGGACCTGTCTGACCATCCGTGATACTTGCTCTCTGCTGCTAGGGATGGTTCCACATAGATACCCTAAAGACTGCACTTATGAAAAAAACAGTTTATACTCAAGCCTCAGACTTTCTTTAGTGGATAAATCCACTTGGATACCTTAGGCAACCTGAAAACCTTTACTGTAATCAAAAGAGCCTAGCACTCAGGATTGTTTATTAAATATAGTGCACAGTTGTGGAGGAGCAATGCTTTATAATCCTGCTATCCAGGTTCTGGTTTAATACCGATTCCTTTCAAGGTTTCTTTCTCGTGTCACTTGTGTTTTTCCTCACTCTGGCACCTCTGTCACCTCTAGCTTGTTAAGGGCTTTAAATGTACATGCAGATTTCTGTAAAGTTGCTTTGTGACAATGTCCATTCAAAGCACTTAAATAAACGAAATTAAATAGAGCTATTTTGCCACTCCATTACTGCTAAAAGCTGGTGACACAAACACAATTTTGAACCAAAAGTGGGTTCAAAATTAAAGGTTGATTTTAAATGCCACTCCACCCACATTAGCACAGTGGTGCTCATTTCTGGCCACAAAAATAGCAACTGAGTGCAAACAGGAATAAACAACTGGCCCTCATTTTTTTAATCTTTTAGTAAAGCAGTATGTAAATATTTTACACTGTTTTACAATGTTTAAAAATAAGAAACAGTCCCTGTACATTTACAAAATTTTCTGTAATTTTGATTTTCCTCAAAGCATGTTTGTATATTGATAAATAAAACAAGCTAAAGGCAGAGCCACCACAGACACACAATAACTTTTCTTCCTCTTATAGAAAGAAAAGTACATTTGGCATATTTGAATTGATAGTTATACTGTATTTTATTTGTTTCTTTTGGACTGCAGTCTTTCAAGTTACTATTAATCAATCTATCCATCCATCCATCCATCCATCCATCCACCTATCTATCAACTTCATCTATACAAATGAAATAAAAAATAGCAATTTAATCTCTATGCATCATTTAGACATTTCTTATGTACATGCGTTTGCGAATTTACAAATAAATTTGTTCTTTTCCAGTTTGATCAATGAAGCCCTAACACTAGCATTAACATTTATATTTAATGGTAAGGCTATTTGTCCAAATATAGAACCGTCCTTATTGTTATACAGCTATTATCAAATGAATATCAGCAAGTGTGTGAATGACACTGCAATCAGCTGAAGTGCCTGGATACTGAAGCACATTGTCGAGAAACCTGCTGTGTTCCTGATCTCCGAGTAGTCTGATTCTCATTTCCCATTTCTCAAAAGCAATCTCTCTCTCTCTCTCCCTCTCTCTCACACACACACCTAACCTAGTTGAGGAGAACAAACTAAATCCTTCATGAATAAATTTGTAGACTGATCAATGAATAATGAAGATAAATTAATAATACATGGCTAACATAAATCAAGCCACCCAGAGGAGGAGCATCTGCTTGCCTAGTCATAAACAAGAGGGGGGTGGGGTGGGGGGGGAGACAGAGAGACAGAGAGAGAGAATGTTTAACATCTTGTATTCTTAACCACTCTTTATCTGTTCAGTGTCTTCATAAGGACTAACACATCCTGCCATAATTTCTGACTCGAGATACTTGTCCTGTGTTTATGTACAGTGTGTGAAGTGATGTGGTGAAACGGCTCTCTTTCTCCCTAATGTTTTTCATTTGTCTTTAATGAAGTCAAACATCTTTGGCAGCTTATGCTATATAGATGATCCATGTGCTCTTTATCTCTACTAAAAAATTATAAACAGGAAATAATGGTCATCAGCATCACTACCGGAGATTTTCCCTGTAGTGGAAAATTTGATCATCATATTTGCAAAGAAGAGCAGAGACACATTTTCATATTTACTCAAGGTTATAGAGTTTCTACACTTATTTTAACTTTAAATTTTAACTTTAAAATTATTTCAGCAAAATGTCAATAAATAATATTTTGTATAATATAAATACCCCAAAATCATGCTTATTTATGTAATAGAATTTGAGAAAGCTGCTGGTAGAATTATTTTCCATAGCAAGACCTTAATAATGTTTTTTTTTTCATAACTAAAATAATGCTTTAGGTACTGTGAAGAATGAATTTGTCCCATTACATAACTGTAGGATAAATGTTCTTTAGGTTAACAACATTTCTCATACAATGAGAAACATTAACTGTTCAACACTTTCAATCCTAGAAACATTTCTGCTTTATCTTAGTCTGATTGACTTTTCACTCTGCATTTCGATCTACACTATATGGCCTAAAAGCATGTGGACACCTGAGTATTGAACATCCTATTCCAAACCCATGGAGATTAATACAGTGTTGTTCCCATTTTGCTTCCTCTGAAAAGGCTTTCCACTATATTTTGGACTGTGGCTGTGGGGACGTGCCCATTCAACTACAAGAGCACAAATGGTCAGAGATTTATATCTGTTAAAAAGCCCTGGTGCAGAGTCTTCCAGTTCACCCATATTATGTTCAGTGTGTTTGAGGTCACAGATCTGCGCAAAAGTTTCCCCACTCCAGTCTTGGCATGTCTTTCCAGACCTCGCTTTGTGCACAGGTACTCAGTCATGCTAGAACAGATTTGGGCTAGGCTTAGTGCTAGTGAAGGAGAATCTTAATGTTATATCATATAAAGAGATTCTAGTGTATCCTGCTTCAAGGAAGGCTCATATATAGATGTTATGATCAGGTGTCCACATACTTTTGGCCGTATAGTGTATGTGAAGAGAAATAAAACAGCCAAACTAACAGAACTTATGTGTCCTTTCAAATGACTTGAGTGTTGACTGCATTTGACCATTTAAATGGTCTTCATTAATTAATTAATGAAGCTAGTCTTCATTCTAGCTTCATCAGCATGTCTGTGTTTGGGATTGTTGATGCACTGATAAAAATAACCAAACTTAGCATAGGTACGGTATAGTTTACTTAGACGTACATATAACGACAAAGATCATGAGCTTGTTTACCATGGAAAATAACTTCAATTTAGAATCCTCCTCAGTCCAGACAGTACAGTGCGCACACACACACATACACCTAAGGTGACACAAAAAAGGTTCAACAGTAATTGGCATCAGGACAAAGACTTCTTTCTTCTGTTCTTACTGTCACTTCCTCTCTTCCCTCACCTCTGATCACTGCTTTCTGTCAGAGTTAAATGAAGCAGCCCTGCTCTCCTCACATATACATGTCTTTCTACTTTCACCCATCTCACTGACATCTCACTGGTTTCTGAACCAATCCATGCTTTTCTTTGTGATGCATAATTTATTTTTCCAGCCAATCTCTCCCTTTCTCTCTCTCTCTCTCTCTCTCTCTCTCACATACACCATCTCTTTTGGTTATTTATTTGTTTTTTGTTTACTTCTCTGTAATTATCTGTTACAGCAGTGAGAAAATTTTAGAATGTTTGGAGTATAGATATAATCTGGGGCCAGTGAGAACCTGCTGGCCATCTCTCTCTCTCTCTCTCTCTCTCTCACACACACACATTTAGACAAACCTGACAGAGTCTACAGGGAAATTTCAAAATACATTTTTTCACTAACTGGAATATTATGTATATCTTGAAAACCTATAAATAAGCAGGTTTGACTGGTTGATTGTAAAAAAATTTTTAAAAATCCCCCCCAGTGTGCATTACTGTATTATCATAATGACATGTTGGGATATAATATAATATTGATATCCTGATAAAATATGTATTAATACATACAGGATATCCTACCTGTATTTAAAAAAAAAAAAGTAAACAAAAAAAGTTTCGATTAAAAGCAGCTTTACAATTTAATACAGTTTTAAATCTTTGAAAATGGAAAAAAGCAGTATTGGATAATAAATTCTTTTAGCTAGTGATGATTGCATTCAGTTTTGTTTTTTTTTTTTTAAAGAAATGTCTTCAAATATTGTGATATGATATCTTTGTCATACGGCCCAGGCCTGATGTCATGTCCACTTTAGTTCAAGGTTAAAGATCAAACTGCAACAATCTACCTAGAGGCATTAAGAAAACCACAAACTCTGCAAATGAATAATCTGAATCCAACTTACTGAATGTCATACAAGAGACCACCAGTTTTAGGATTTGGTTTATGTTTATAACAAGTATATAAAAGTCCAAGCTTGCTTTCTTTTATTTTTTTTATGGAAAATTTCTTTAGTCGGTACTATTATTATAAAATGATTGTTTCACAAGTAAATAAAAATAAATAATAATAAAAAATATGAATGTTGAAATAAGAAAATACTCATGATTTAGCATGATTTATAGGATCTGAAATCAGTCAAGGTTTACATTAGTTAGTGTTCTCATGCATTAATTTACAGAAACTCAGGGGTTTTTTTGTTTGTTAGTTTTTAAGGAAATTACAGATTTTTCATGAATCACACATTTCTCATCTTAATGCTCCTCTGAACGATTTACAAATAAATATGTTCATATCCAGCATGATAAATGAGGCAAAGTTAGGCTTGGTCATCCAGAGTACCAATCCCTGTAAATGAGCCATGATATGAGCTTATAGTTTATAACTTATAGCGCTATAGACATGGTATAAATCCTTGCACTCGAAGGTGGCAAATTGTGAAATAAATAAAATAAAATAAAATAAATACACCAACAAATTAAATTAAATTAAATTAAATTAAATTTAAATTAAATGACAAACTTGGGTGTAAATACAGAGTTGCTCATACAGCAGCACAGTAATGTTTCTATTCATTCAGGCAGAGCAAGGCCATTTCCTTCTATGCCGGCCCTATGGCTACTCTCTGTTTGTTTTAGTATGCTGGGGGAAAAAAAACACTTCTACTCTCATGTCAGCTACTGCCAGTGCAGCCAGCAGCCTGCATTACTGCTGTACAACACAAGCCATTTCACACACTCCCTCCTTTCTCCTTACGTCATGTTCCTGCTGCTCAATTCTGTAAGCATTATATGAATCAAAATACATTTGCCTTCATAGCATATGACCTGTTCAGTGTTTTCAGGTTCATTAAGGGTAAAGTGAAATGACATAACTGCTCTGTTCTCGCCCCACCTGAGAGACAGAGACAGATGAATCTCCGGTTACAAATTTAAAAAGGCTACAGGGAGTGAGGTAGACATCTGAATCTGAACACAGACCAAATGACTTGACAAAACGCATACAAAAAAGGAAAAAGAAAAAAGAAAAACAGACAGCAGTGGTGAATGTGTGTTGGTGTTTTCACCTGTTAGAACGTGGACAATAATCATTTGAAAAAAATGACACTAGAGTAAAAAAAATAAAAAATAAATAAATAAAATCTGACCCAGTTCAGTCCTCTACTACTAATCCATATAGGAATTCTTTACTGCTTTTGCCTACGCAAACTTTAGTGACCCAAGTGAACATGTGGTCACAAACACAAGGGTGGTGTTGGGTGGGGCCAGATCCTGAGCTGTAATGCAGGAAATACTATCTACCACAAACACTATTTCCAGTAAGTCCTCTATAGCTTGGTCTGCTATTAAAAAAAACAAAAAAACAAAAAAAACACTCCACCTTCACCACACCTTACCAGGACCACAACTATTAGAATCGAGTTTGAAATACACACCGGTTGCCACGAGGTTTCCATAACATACCAAAACTGCAGAGTGATGCATCAATTTTATATACAACTATTTCTTTTTCTTTCATTTTTATGTATTATTTTCTTTTATCTTGTTTTTGTCTTTTCCTTTTGAGAAACAATGTTTCCTGTTTAATTTCTATGTTGAATATATTGTTACAATTACATTAACATTAAATATTTAATTCAGTTGTAAAGACCAAAACGTCCACTGTATACTCATTGAAATACTAGCAGTAAAAAACTGTTCATGATGTTGCTTTTTTCCTTAAGACAAATGTTCCAATAGAGAAATCCCTTATAGTTGTGCCTTATATAATACATTGAACCTGTTTTTGTGCAAAGTCAAAGTGTCTACAGAAAGTGCAATACTTTTCTATAAATATACTGTGATGACACCGGAATAAAAGGCAAGAGGCAGAGAAAGCCCAAAAAGTGAAAATAAACTGCACACACAATTTCAGTCAAGAAAAAAAACCCTCCTGTGTCACTGCTGTTGGTATTATATGATACTATAAAAAAAAATAAAACTGCAATATTGACTATGTCAGCAAGTACTACAGGGCCCTGGACTAGTTTGTCAGCAGTCTCTATTTTTATATATGACAGAAATAGCAAATTAGATTTAAAGCCTAGCAGTGAAATTGAATAAATGGAGGTTGATTTAATAACACTGTACATTTATGTTGAACAGGATCAGCAGTATTAACACGTAGGATCATGAGTGTCAGTCCCTATAGTATTACTCTTACTCTAATGATTTCAGATATGAGATATAGGAGCTCACTTCCAAATGTACATTCCAACAATATTTTAATATTGTGCTCTTGTTATATTGTACCCTGTGTTGATGCAGTGAATGCAAATTTATACACAAACACCAGTTCAGATACATCACCACATACTGAAAAATAGAAGTCCATCTACAAAGTGACTGGCAGGAGCCACAGCCAATCATGAGAGAGAGAGAGACACAGAAAGAATGTAAACAAAGCAAACGTGTGAGATAGTGGATCAGTTAAATCTAAAAGGCAAGAGGATACATGACTGATGGAACATGTTTATTGAACCTGTAAGGCATTTATTTGCTCTGTAATTTTTAGCGAAGCTAACAGAGGGCAGCCAATTTATTCTCATTACGCCATTTGTATCATTAACCAGTTGTTAAGCCATTTTACTGATTACCTAGTGGCTAACAGGAGGGGTTGTGTATTTTTGCATTTTAAACTCAACAAGAGCAAGCTGACCGATACTTCTGTTCACTTTGGGTGTGAACTTTTGATAGACTATTAATCCTATAAACTGTCACTAACATGGGCTAGCTAGAGGCTAAGAAATGAGTTTTTTGGCATGTTTGTTTCTGTACTGTGTGTATTTAAAGCTTACATAGTATGCAGAACTTGCTTTAGTGTGTGTATTTTGTCTACACATCCCTATCTTTTCCTTTGTTGCTCTGCTTTAGCATGAAAAAATGTGTCAGTCGAATAAACCTACATAGGTGATATTCTCATAGCACTTCTGTAGGTCTGATGGGAAGGCAATAATTGCACTATTCTACACTACTAAATAATATTCTAGTGCACTTATGATGTCAATGCATTTCATCTAACCTGTCTAGTGCAACGAATACTGTTTAAGACACAACCCTGAATTAAAAGCAGCCATGCCATTAATCTGGATGATGGAGAAGGCTGTCGCACAATGCACATGAGAAAACATTCTTCTGCATGCAACTCTACTAAAGAGAGGAAGATTTAAAAACCATACAACCTTCACTTTTAATCTCAAGTGAATCATCAGAAATCGCATCACATTTATTGTAAAGACCTGCACAGTAAATCAGAATGGACATGTTTCTCTGGACTGGAATGGACACTCTGGATACCTTTGCGCCAAATTATGCTGGAAATAATAGGTGGGAATTCCCTCCAAGTTCGATCCATGTTTGCATCTCTTAAGTAATATCTTCATTTAATTTATTCATGCAACCATTTTATGCTGGAAAAGGGTGGATCTGCAGCCTCTCTCACAATATAAAATACATTCTTTAAGCTTCATTTACATGAAACAAATATAGTAAGAGCTGGCTTTCCTGCCTAAACAAAGATAGCCTCTATGTTGGATTTAAATCAGATACTAATTTACAGTGTAAATTGGTAAATCAGGCTAATATACTCTTAAATAATAGAAGAGACTCCCCAAAGCTTTCAAGAATTTTATTTTCTAATTTAAAATCTGACCCTCTACTGACATCCCTGCAAGAATTATGTAAAAAAAAAACCCTGCGATCTTCCCCAGTCTGTTTTGCTCAGTAGGATAGACCTCGCTGCAGTGACTCTGCCAAGAAAGAAACCACAGGCCTGTTAGAAACCTGAGATCGCTCAAGTCACCTTATTCTCCAGCTCTCACACAGACAAACAGGGTTCAGAATTTAGAAAGCACTAGGAGAAGTGGATTAGCTTCCTATTTTACACCCCCAGGTAATCCAGGAAACACTGCTAAGCCTGTGCTAGCAACGCTAAGCAACATTCATCTTCATGTCACGCAGCTATCTGGATGCAGTCCCTGTCGCTGTCGCTTTTTGCTCCTGTGCTGTTATCTAACACCTAAACACCTCGGTGAACTCACTCACACACCCTCACACACGGACATGACAAACACACACTAGTTATGTCAGTAGAGAGAGAACATAAAGGAATAACACAAGTAGTGTTGAGAGGATGGAGGCCTATATGTTCTATGTGCATTCACACACACCCTCTTTCTCACCCACATGCAAAATAACTAACGTAAAAGTTTATATTACATTATTTAATACTCTAATCACATTACATGTGGAAATACTCATAAAATTAATGGGGAAGACACTTATCTTCACACTTTTGAGATAATGCAGTACCTGAAGAACGCACAAAAATGATCTTGCGCCAATAAAAGATTTACCTACATAGTAATTAATATTACGCTGAGGAACATTTGAAAGGTAAAAGAAATTGTGCTTTGCTGCCTAACATGTTAACTGAATCAGTTTTATTTTCCAAGTATGCTACACATACACTACAAGGAATCTGTCTAAGAGACTGTGCACACATGTAACATATTAAACATACAAAACTGGACGATATGCCAAACAGTATGAGAAACACACAAGGCACTGCTTAACCTAAAACACGACAAAATCACATGAAACAACTGATATTGATCTAATAGGATGCACTCTCTTAAACCCATGCTCTCATCAGGGAATTACATAAAACCTCCGTCATCGCATGTGGAACAAGCCAGCCTCCATTTCACTCCCAAAAATACAGCTGATGGCACACAGTGACAGCAACACACACATTCACAGCACAACATACCAACATGAACATACTTTCTCTCTGGAAAAAAAGAGACCTGCACAAACATTATTACAGTAGTGCTCTGTTCTATTGTATGGTGAATGTATGTGAGTGAGTGAGTGTGTGTGTATGAGTGAGTGAGTGTACATAAGTGTGTGCGTGGGTGTGTATTTGTGAAATAAACTCCTGATACAAAGAGAATTCTGACCCAGGCAGCTGGGCACATAAGCTGCAACTGTGAAATCCAAATAATCCTTTACCACACCAAGCCAAAGGAAGGGGGTGAGAGGAGAAACGAGGGGGAAAAACAGCAATTATCCCTGCTAAAACGTGTGTATATGTGTGTCTCTATGAGTGTGTGTGTGTGTGTGTGTGTGCGCTTAAGATAGCGAGTAGCCTCTAGCTCTATACCGAGCATGATATGCAAGACACCAGAATGGCAAGCCACTCAAAATAGCCGGAGAGCTTATTCCATTTAAAGCCACCCCACATGATTAAAGCTGAACATACAGTGAGAGACAAAAAGGAGAGAACAAGCAATATATGAAGTGAGCGGGAGAGAACAAGCAATATATGAAGCATGAGCAGACACAACCCTTACCTTCCATCATGATTGCAGATTTGCATTCCTCTATCTCCAAGGAGCCTGCAACGACAGGAGGAGGGGGAGAAGCCCCTGGTTAGCAGATGGAAAGCTAGATAGGCAGCGCACCACGGCCGTGCTCAAAAGATTCCCAGCGGCTGTCGCCTGCCTAATGCTCGACCGTGCGTGTTTAGGCCATGGATGCTGCTGCTGCTAGTCACTGCGGCTTTCATAGGATGCTCAAAGGGAGGAGGTAAAAAGCAAACCAGGCTGAGAGGGGAAGGGAGCTAAAGAGGGAGGGTGCTAGAGAGGGAGAGAGAGAGAGAGAGAGAGAGAGAGCGAGCGAGCAAGGGGAGAGAGAGAGAGAGAGAGAGAGAGAGAGAGGGAGAGGGAGCCAGAGAGGGAGGGAGGTTTGCTGATGTCACAGCCAATCCCTGAGGCGCAGTCATACGTCACACAACACACAGCTCACAGCTTCTCTCAGCGCCCTCACTGGGAATACACACATGCACCTAAACACACACACACACACACACACACCTCATTATGGTGCCAGCTAGTGCCAGAACAGAACAGAACAGAATGGGATTAATGAAGTGAACTGAAAGATGCCCGTCCATGTTCCAAGTGCTTTTCTTTCTTTTCTTTCTCACTCTAGCAGACACAGCAGCAGCCCTGTCCTGAACCTCATAGAGCTCATCTTAAACCCCTAGTCTAAGCATTTTCTTTGCACAAGGATCCACCGACAGTCAACACTACACCTTTAGCTCTCCATCTCGTATCAATTTCTCTCCCTTTCCATCCTTCTCAGTGTCTCTGTGCCTGGATAATAATCATCACTCTGACGTCATGTCGGAAACGCTCGTGCCACTGTGGGAGGAGGCAGTACAGACGACGGAGATGGAAAGACACATAAGGAGGGGAGGAGAGGAGAACACAGGAGGGAGGAGAGACAATGAGACAGAAAGGTGATTGATTTAACATGAGGAGGTGGAGCTCATATAGAGGGTGTGTGAGAAAATCAAGAAAAGGGTCTTGGGCGTACAATACGATAGATTGAGGACAACCATCGAGGCTTCAGAATTACCCTGGAATAGATGACTAAAAATCCACTCGTCCCATTTTAAGGGAATGATACAATTTTCTATTAAATTAGCAAAACATTTTGATGCCTCCAGCATATATGCTCTATCATCATTATATTAGCAGAACAGAGCAGATCAACATATTCATATGAAAAAAAAAAGCCTGACTGAACTTCAGAGACTAGTTTTTGAAACCAGCTTCTGTAGCAGATACTCTACTGTGTCTTATCCCATCACATGCATTTATATTATTTAAGTGAAGGCAGAATCTAGCTACAGTATAAAACAGAGAAAATGCATTTATTCACACTGCATTGGAATAAAAACAGATGTGTCTCAACTGTTTAATGTTCATGGTGCTAGTCAAAAGTGGTAATATGAAGCCACCATTCACCAGACTGCCGTACATATAATCCTGAACTAATCATTAATGGTTAAGCATCAAGTTGTCACCATTCAACCATTTCAGTTTCTTATTCCAGGCTTTTTACTTAACAAAGCAAGGAATTTTATGAACCTGACTCTTTCCAGAAAACTCCAATCCATGTGAACATCTCACTTCCACAGTCCACCTCTCCTTCTTTGTCTTCTTAGATCATCCTCTGTCTCATCAGTCGTAATGTTTTCTTTCTCTACATTTAATCATGTGTAGCCCAGGTTGACCACATGTTTAATTAAGTAAGCAGACAAGTAAGCAAACTCATCAGCAGACTCAATTTATCCACCATCTTCTGTCTAATAACAGATGCCGTCTATGTTTACCTCCCCTCCCCCCTCTCTAACCTCCATCCCCTTTTGGGCCAGACTCATCCCAGTGTGTGATTGTGTGTGTTTGTGGGCTGTTGATACCATGAGCAGGCTTCTAAATATGTCTGTGTTTGTACAGGTTTGTATAGTCATTCATATCTGCAGTAAGGTCACTCATTGGGTATGTTTAAATAAGTGTTTAAATTCACTTCACCTGTTTATGCATGAAGAGAGTCTGCTAAATGAAGCACAACGCCAACGCTAAGGTCGCTAATGGATGTGTATGGGTGTACACAAGGGGATGAGGCAGCAGAGCATGCATAACCAACACACATGCTCACATTCAAGTGTGGCAGTATAGAGAAGCCGGAAAGCAAAGAAGGCGTCTTTCTGGTGCAATGCTGCCATCTTCTGTTTATTTGTGGGTTTGTTGTTTGTTTTTATTTTTGTATCATAAGGCTGCATTAAAAAACAGTGAGTAGAAATTGTGTATGCTTATTGTAAGATACGATTTGACCAAATTTGAAGAATATTGGACAATTATCCCCTGACTCCATCATGCACTTGAGCAGACTCACATTACGGCTTGATGAGCTCTGCTGAATACAAGGTGAGATTAATCGCATACAGTGAAAAGCAATCAATATCCTTTTATGTTAAATTTACAACCTAAATGTTTCATACAAGCCACTTTAGTTTTGAACCGCTCAAGTAACTCAAATTGCTTTAATAATTTGTTTTTGATGCAAGTTGCATCTAATAACACAAACCAAGAGTCTTTTTACTGTAAAAACAAACAAACAAACAAAAAAAATGAAACAAGTTAACATACGTACATTGCAACTGTGAAGCTATCTGAAGTTGCCTGTTCCATCAGGTACCACAAATGAAAGTGAACCCAGCTGTGACCTCAAACTGCATACTGCTTATGGCTTTTTGCTTGTAGTTTTGCTTTTGCTTAAGCTGCTTATGGTCAAATCTGATCAGAAAAACAAGCATGCTCAAATGCCACTGGCTGTTTCCTCATTATTCCTCATCAGTTCATCTGATTTGTGTCTGTTTGGAGCACAGACTGTTATGAAAAACACAGATCTGTGTCATATGAGGAGAAAGAATTTTTGTTTTTTGGTTTTTTTTTTTACAAAAAAAAAGTAGCAGAAAATAATAAGGAATTAAATGTTAAACTTTTTTGTTTTAATTCTTATTGTAATTAACTCACACATTGTTACATAATTTATGTAACCTGAGATGGGAATCAAACCCCCCAATGCTGTAATAATATGCTTATGATAATGCTTATAATAATAATAATAAATAATATACTGTATATAATATATAACTACATTGTTATAAAATCAAAAGAATGCACAGCTCTTCAGCATTCTGTTAAATATAGTGTATGCCCCAGAAAAATATTCAAATAAGGTTATATTAAAACATGAATATTTTAAGAACATTGTCTCAGTTAGTAGGGCAACATGCAACAAAAAAGAAGAAAAAAAAGAATGTCTATAATCATATTAAAAGACACAACAATAAACTTGTTCGTACTTGCAAAAAAAAAAAAAAACTGTTTACCTGGAGTTATATAGAACCAGTCCTTAACAAGCTCCTCAGGTATCTACAGCAGTCCTGTCAGCACAGGACAGGAGAGTTCAGACAGGTTAGCAGATGAATAAATGAATGTTGCACTGGAATAGCACAAAGAGGGAAATTAAACCTGCAGCAGAGGAGAAACAGGGACATTTTGTCTGTCTGATAGGTGTGTGCATACACACACAAACACAAAAACACACACACAGAGCATGAGTGAGTGAGTGAGAGAGAAAGTGAGCGAGAGAGAGAGAGAGAGAGAGAGAAAATGGCCTCAATTTCTCTCAGTCTCCAGGCTGTTAAGCAGTTCATGATGTCTGCCACCTGCTGTTTCATATTTGTCATTACACCTGATCTCTCCCAGCAGCACTTCCTGCCCTGTGCTCATTTTAACCACATTGTGAACTGGAAGCAACACAGCACCCAAACACTTAAAGACATTAATCCCTAATATTTAAGGGTATATATGTGCAGTTCAATCAAGCATAACTCAACATGCACTGTGAGATAAAACTCAAAATCAGTTTACTTACATACTAAGTAACTTAACATAAAAAGGATAATGCATTTTTTTTTTAAATTGCATCATTGAACTTTAATTGCAACAAACCTGTTAAACGGTATAAACATATTATGCATTAGAGACAGGAAAGTTCTCTTCTTGAATAATAGCAAGAAGCAACCTATTGCAACATGCAAATACTTGCCCGGTCGTGAGAAAGAGCCTTTAAGTTGTATCCACATACACAGAGTGGCCGAAAACTACACAAAAACACATTAATTGCTTGTCGAGTACATTTCCACCGATGAAAATGTGTTGTGTTACTGCATAAACAGCATTCTTTGAGAGAGGATATCAGCTTTTCCACATCAGGAAATTATATCAGCAAATGTCCCACAAATTGCAGGTAACTTGCGCAAAAAAAAAAAAAAAAAAGTCTTTTCATGTTTTGTGTGCACACCACTATTATACAGCTCACACAACTCACGGAAACCAGACATTTGAGCAAGTCCCATAAATATTTATGCAACCCATATTAATTATTGTAATTCTGAACTTAAAACTGAAGTGCCTCCTTTAATCACTTACGAAGCACTGTGCACATGTACAGACAGGTAATAAAACAAAAAGCAACATAAAGACTCTTAGGTAGGTGTTGGGCTGCTACAAGCTGCCAGGACAGCTTCAATACTTGGCAAAGATTTTCATGCATTTACAGCATTTGGCAGCCGCCCTTATCCAGAGCGACTTACATTTATCTCATTAATACAACCGAGTAGTTGAGGGTAAAGGGCCTTGCTCAGGGGCCCAGAAGTGGCAGCGTGGTGGTCCTATGTATACGCTTTTAGAACTGTACTGGAGAACAAAAATCTAAAAAGTTATTCCCTTAGCTGTGGTTTTGATGAGAGAACACTGACTAACATGTCACTTTAAAATCTCCCATACATACGGAGGTGTTAAGGTGGGATTAGATCTTATAAATATGAAGGTCAGAGAATATGATTTACATCAATTTCATCCTCCATGAACGTCTCACTAAGCCCTTTTGTACTATAGATGGGGCAGATTCATTTGGTAAGAGACTACTCACATTAGGATAGAAAGATGATGATCAGTCAGAGGAACTTTGAATTGATTTGCATTGATGCATCCATCTAAGGGGACAAATAGACACATACCATACGAGAATTTTTTTTTCTTTAATTTGTCACTGGTCAGCATTAGCCATTGTATTTTCTGATCTTACCAAAAGAAAAGAATTAAAAAGCATATGCTAAATTATGTACAATTTGATTTTACTATAACTCCAAATGGACTGCAAAGCCGATTTGGTTAAATTCATTAACAGTGAATAATAGCTTAAATGGCTGAAACGGTCTCCAACATAGTTCAGTGGCTGACTAAATGAGATAAAATGTTTGCAAAGGTACATTTGTAACAATAGTTTGCCACCATTATGTCAGTTATAAGTGAAGTGTGAGATAATGATCTTTCAGATCTCCAGTGTTCTGTCTTCATCGTCACCCCTCCCACTCTTTTTGACCTACTTATTGGGCAGACTTTCCTGCTGTCTCCAATAGATGGCACACAGACTCTGGGTGCAGAACTCATTTATCTGCCTAGAAATGTCTAGCTGCAGCTGCACACGTCCTGCCAGCCACACAGACGCACGCACGCACACACACACACACACACACACACACACACACACACACACACACACACACACACACACACACACACACGAGTTTGGGGGTGTGCATCTGTCCAGCAGTAATTGTGAGTTAAAGGACTGATTATTTATTACACAAGAGTGCCACAGAAGTTAAAAGCCCCTTTAAAGTGCTGGGGGATTAAATGTTGCTCTGAACACTGCCTCGTGACCAAGTCCACCCGTGGCCACTGTCTACAGGGGACCATAAATCATCCATGACAACCATGAACCAACCCCAAGGATCATTCTTCAAAGAGCAAGAACACAGAATAAGAAAGTGGGATTTTGTAAAATGCTCGTAAAAAATTTAGGAATTGAAAGAAATCTATATTCCAGTTGAAGAAAAGTTGAACTTTAGCCTCATAAATCGATGTCATCTAATCATTTGTTGCATGGATGGATGATGTTTATTACAAATACATCAGTAGGAAGTGAGATCATTCCTGAGTATTTGAATAATTAAAGTAATGAAGTAACAAAATAAATGAATCTAGGAAGTTACATAAGTAATAAAACTCCTACTTTGATGAAAGGATGAATGAAAAACTACCCTTAAGCACATACACTTGAACAAAAATTAAAAAGTCAAATGTTTGTTCATTCATCCAGATGTGTTTTTGAACATCCATTCCAGATTTATTTATCGTTTGCTGTTACTGAGCGAGCAGTTGGTGTTTCAGTTCCTCCCAAAAGTGCGCAGAGGGGTTGAGGTCTGGGCTTTGTTCAGGCCACTCCTCTTCCCATCGAACTTGGCTTCAAACAGTCTACCCAAAACCCACATATGGGTGTGATGATCAGGTGTTCACATACTTTTGGCCATATAAGTGCATTAGCACTTTTTATGTGACCTCATTATATGTGACCTCATAATGGGCCATATCACTCATCCCTACTTTACCCAAATCAACCCGTGAAATCAACAGAGGAAGTCCTAATTGCTTTGCAAATTCACTGTCTGGCTCAACTCCTTTTGGTCTGCAAGGGGGAAGGAAGGCCGCTGATGAGGGTGTGTGAGCATGTGTGATGGCTCGTGCCAGCCTTCTGCAGAGCATCGCTGGCCAAACAGCACGTAGGCACAGGAGAAGACCAGACGTGTATGGCTCTAATCTTGTGGCATCGCATTATGGCAAAGTCGCTGGAGGAATGTTGTTTTGGACTAAAGGGCCGGTCCCGCAATCATCACTGCTGATCACCAACGGGTGTGTGTTAGTGTTAGAGAGGCATGTAGGGGTTTTCCGCAAACTTGGTCACGTTCCACAGCTAGCCTTCTTTTGCACAACGGAGTGTGACGTGAGCTAGTGAACATGAAGTAGTTAGACCATGCGGGCTTATTTGAAAGAGTGCCAGGATAAGGATCAGGAGAGTCATAAGTAATAGAAACTGAACCTCTAACGCAGTCCGATTGTTTACATGTGTGAAAAATTTGCAGAGTATCTGCAAAGAACTTGACTGAATAGAGAGACTTATGATGCCAGTCTGTTGTTTTTGTTTTGTTTTTTTTTTAGCTCAATTTGGTATTACAGTCTAATTTTACTATAGTTTAAATTTAGCAGGAAAAGATTAATGAATGAATTGTGTGAAGAGGAAAGACTGCACATTGTTCACTCATTTCTAGGCATAGGCCAGAATTTAATATTGAATTAATAACTATATTATGTCTTGAATATTCATTACATGTAATTGTTTGTAAAAAAAAAACAAAAAAAAAACAACAACTGCTTTTCATTCAAAAAAATTTTTTTTTCTGGTTAGCATGCTTAGCATTGCACATTCAGGGTTTCCTCCAGGTTCTCCAGTTTCCTCCCCAAGTCCAAAGACATGCTTTGTAGGCTGATTGGCATCTCTAAATTGTCTGTAGTGTGTGAATGTATGTGTGTGTGATTCACACTCTTGCAATAGGTTGTTCGAGTAGCCTGGGATAGGCTCCAGGTTCCTTGTGACGGAAAAGCGGTACAGAAAATGGATGGATTGATTTTTAATTCAGAAATTAGATTTTCAAGCTCCACAATTTTATGTCTGTTCTGTATTTGATGTATCAAATTGCCATTAGATGTCAACATAACCCAGCAGGTTTACTGGAAAAGAGTAGAGTTAAAATGAATTATAACAAAAATACATTTGAAAATAATTAGCAATATTTCTTAACAGAGTTAACAGTTGCTCATGTTTTTTTTTGTTTTGTTTTATTCATCCGTTCAATTTAATTCTGGTCAGCATCAAGGTGGATCTGAAGTCTATCAGTGGAAACTGTGTACAAGGCACACAAACACACAGAGGGCAACTAACATTGCCAATTCACTTACCATCATGTTTCTGATAGGAGGGCGTAAACCAGAGAACCCAGAGGAAACACATGTGGATAGAACATGCAAAACCACACAGGCATTAATCTGAGCTCAGAATCACACTGTGGACCCTGGACTGTGAGGTTGAAATGCTACCTGCTGCACCCCATGGCATATTTTTCCTCTTGTTAAGCTCCGTTTTGCTGATTTAGAAACTGTATTTCATCTTTAACCTTTCATTAAACATCTACAGAAATTCTTTCTAAGGCACACAGTAACTGAGCTCTGAAATTATCATCGTATCTCGCATACAGTAGTAGCAGAGAGCACAGGAAGCAAGCTAATATGCTGTCAAGGCATTTTTACAGCGAGAGATCCTGTCTACACGTCTCACTCTTGCTGAAAAGACTATGACCTTAAGAGGAGAGGCACGGAGTGCACGTAACCAAGACTTTGTTTGAACAATGCTTCATTCTTTTCAGAAAAAAAAATGCTCTCAGATCATGAAGGTCAACAGAACACACCACTGTCTAAATAACTAAGATTTCAAACAGGCATACTAGCAAATTCTTTTCAATATTAAAAATGTAACTAAGAATTTAGGTGCATATAAGGAAATGCTAGGAGCTTGAATTCCTCACTTTCAAACTGCACAAGAGCTTCTAAAAACTGGACCAAATTTACTCAATCAAATAAGAAATGAAAGAAGATAGGACGTGCTGTTATAGAAAAATAATCCATGGTGTTGCGTAAAATTTTCCTTTTCCTCTCTCTTGAAGTAATAATACAAAAAAAAAAAAAAAAAACCACAGTGCAACTTCTCATGTTATAGAGAAACCAGAAAGCACAAAATCTTCTTGATTATACATTTTTAGCACCTGTTTTTGTTATTAATTCTAGAATACGCCACACATTTTGATACACATCCCTGTAAATGAGCTTGTACTCCAGATAAGGTAAGGTATTAGAAAAAGATCATGAAATAATCAAAACCTATGATATGAATTGCAGTCAAGACTGTCACGGATTTTCTTGGAGAAAAGTAAACCAAAATATAAATAAATAAAAAAAAACCAAATCATTGGGCCGAAGTTGCTCACTTGTGACATATATTTGTTGAAAGAACATATAGGCAAAGAAAAAAGAAAAAAAAAAAAGAACACCACCTTCTCCTTTAAGAAACTTTTCCCCAAGGTAAACAAAACCCAAGTGCACATACTCACAAGGAAGTGACAGATTTAGTTCTTTCAGACTTCAAGGGAAATTTCACCTAAGACACATTTTCATATTTGCTCAAATTATTTTCTTAGTGATGTGGAGAGAAAAGGGTTCTTTGAAGCACAAGCCTACTTTCCAAGACCAAGAAATGAAACAAAGCGGCCTGTAAAAATAACATTCCAGGCTCAGCAGATATTAAGCGCCTCCCAACAGTGCAGTGAAAATACCGAACTTTACAGTGAGATATTAATCTGTAAATAATGACAACTCTAAACCTGTTGCATCCCTTTTGAAAGAAAGTTTTAAAAACTCCACCAGTGAGGCCTCTTTGTCATTTGCAGATTTAACGGAAGATTTTACTTGTAAGAGCTGTAGAAACGTTCCCATAATGCTGCATTTCAAGTTCAACAGAATATGTCTTTTTTTTTGCATGGTAGTCAAATATCAATGTTCTTACTTATACCTTGTAGTCAATTATTGTTAAACAAACAAACAAACAAATGTTTATGTAAATATTTCACAGCTGAAAAAAATCTTTGTTTGCTACCTAGTGGAATCATGAGTTTTGCGTCAATCACACGCAAATTGTTGCTCAATAAACATGCACATCCTCGCTGTTTTCCCTCACTTCTCGGAAAAGAAAAATACGATGTATTCAAGTAACTTGGTCCAGTTCCTGACTTCACCACATACAGCATTTCAGGAAAGTAATGACTGGATGTTTGGATAGCACTTCTATGCCGCAAATCTGCATTCTGCCCATCATATTTTTAGATAATCTCCCATAGGTTATGCTAGATAAACATAAACACCCATTTTGACTCATTTACATTTACAGTTAGGTCTTGTACTGTAGCCATTTCACTATAAGCTGCTATTTGTACTAGCTCTTAGTGAACTGACTGGACAGGAGATCATTCACCTCTCAAAAGCAGAGTGCTTCTGTTACATATATTTATTTATTTTTATTAAATGATGTTAAGTTCAACAGTTTCTCTTCTGTTTACATCAAAATGATTCCCAGTGAAGAGTGAGAAAGTGGAAAAGTTAAGCTTGTTGCCCCTCTCTAAATATAGACTCTCTTGAGAGGGTCTTACTTTAGCCCTTCTAATGATGTCATTATGGTGCATATGTGTGTTTCTGAATGTGTGTGTGTGTGTGTGTGTGTGAGAGATAGAATGAGAGAGAGAGAGAGAGAGAGAGAGATTTATTCATATAAGCCTTTATGTCCTACCGGGAATTCAGGCCCAAATAAACACGTCAAATGTATTCTGAATTCAGTTCCACATTTGCAAATATCTCTGCACCACTACCTTCTCTGCTTTACTACTCCCATCACCTTTCCTTTACCTCAGGCAACAAAAAATGTGTAAACCTATAAGATTAGAAACAAAACTTATACAGATGTACACAAGGATGGAATAGCATAATATTTCTGCACCAGTATACAGATGCACAAAAAAAAACCCAGCAGGATTCATCCACTCCTGCTGGTGATAAAAATAAATAAATAAAATACTGCCATACAGGTAAAACAATATGAAAAGAGAAGTAATTTTCTAATAATTTTTCCCCATATGTGTTCTAAAGCTGAAAACTGGGTTAAAGCCTAGATACTGAGACAGTCATACTTTCTTTTGGTTTTTCTCAGACTATTTTTATATGTTTGTTTGTTCTTCTTTTCCCCACTTCCTGTAAATCTATTACCAATTTCCTTTCTTCATTCAGAAACCATTGGGAGGTGGAGGGTGGGAAAAAAATGCTTGCATTCAGCTGCAGCAAATTTCATATATCCTTAACACTGTACACACCGATAGCAGTACACCATTACACATCTCCCAACAATTCCTCATTCCTAATAAAACAAATTTTACACTAAACTAAAAAACACTCACTCACGTAAATGTGAGACAGAGAAAAAAATTTGGGTTGTGCGTCTGCAATGACGAAGATGTGTGCCAGAGCTACCTGCATGACGCACTTATCTGGGTCTTGCTAATGGATGCACAGCTTCCTCAGTGAACTTAGCTGAGGCCTACTTCTGCTATGTGTCCCTCTGAGGATCTTGCGATGCTAACGTCAGATCAAGCCTCCTGGTTTCTGAGCTTTTCTCTGAGGAGCTAGAGAAAGACTTTTTTTTAAACATGCCCAGTTATATAGGACACATGGAAACCAACACAAAGAAAAAAAACTGCAAATACACTTCTGCTGTAATCAATACTCTGAGTATTTCATACAGACGGCAAATGATGCTGCCATAGAGGAAAGTTGTTTTTAAAGCAGATGGGTGATTTGACCTGATTCAGGGTCAGCCATCTGACTGATCAGAGTATAACTGTGACTCTGTGCATACTGATAGAAGCGGCATGGCACGTAAGTAACTGCATGGCACATCACTGCAGTTAAAAGTCAATTCAAGGTCAAGCCTTCTCTTACATGATGACCCACTCATGGGTAATGACACACCTGCTCAGTGTGGTGTGGATGCTCATAGTGCCATAGCTGTGGTACGTTAATCAAGAAGGAAATGAGCATATGATACAGCGCAGTGGGAGAAGGAACAACAGAAGAGGTCAGGATTCAATAAATACTTTAGAAGTTGTGATTGATGGTGGTACATCGAGTAGTGTTGCAATGTGCATGCAGGTTGCCCTGTGTTCCTGAGTGCATTTTGCATCATCAAAACACCAAATGAGGAAATATATTTTAGATTATATTCATGTTCATATTCTCCAGTACTGTCCTAAAGACTTGTGGATTGTATGCCATGGCACATTGGAGCTGCTGCAGGAGCTAACAGAGGCACAATACATTACTACAACACTTTCTATTGTTTTAACTTTTCTGTCTGTATTTGAATGCAAGTTAAGCAGGTCAGAATGAGGCTAAAAAAGTAATTATCAATGGCAATATCAATTCCTATCAAAGCCTTTGTTTCAAATTTCAATTTTAAAAAATAATTCTAGACAGTGGTCTTTTCAACTCTTCATGTATAGACACATGCAACTTTTTCCTTTCAGTGAACAGACATTTCTCATTGTCACACAACTCAATAATATAGGTTCACAGGTGAAATCTGACTATTGTAAATAATGAAGTTAATGAAATAAGTTCTGAATTAAATGATTTTTTAAACAGATTTTACTTTTATTTTTAAATTGAACTAAATGAAATTGTTTTACCAAAATTCTTTCGTAATTGCTGCAACCAAAAATGTTCGATTTTTCTGAAGGATTTTTCCAAATTTGCATAGGAACTACTATTACAGCACTGTATTCTTCTTCTAAACTCCTACCAGTTAAGCTGTATTCATGTTCGAAGCACATGAATAGAAGAGGGCTTTGGCTGAATCTGTGTTGTGATGATGTTACACAACGAGGGTTTTCTTGAATTTGTGTTCAATTCTGTGAACACAAAATGATGAAATCCTGGAGGGACTGCTCACTGGTCCAGCACTGGCGGTTTTTGTTACACATTGCACTGTCACATCTTGAGCATTTAGGAGATGAATATTTATCCTCATCGACAGCTGGTTTATTAGAGTGGGCCAAGAGCAGCTGCTAAAGACTGGGTCAGCAGGGGCGTGAGCAGGTAGCATGAGCACTATGACGTACATAAGGGCTTGGATTGCATTACGGCCCTTTAGCTGCACGACAGTGCCATGACCCCAGGATGGAATCATTTTACATCAAATGAACTGGTATCTCTTCCATTTCGACTGCAGGAGTCTTGGTTCAATATCACTTACATATTCGTCATTACGTAATATTTTCTCCCAGCAGCTGTTGAAAGCATTCTAAGCTAAATGTTGTCTAACAGTGTACCATTACTGTTTGACGCCAGAGCTCATGCAGACGATCTGATCGTTTGACTATCTCACTCTTTCACACAGTCGTTCTAAGAGACAGCTGTCTTTCCCTCAACCTCCCCACCCTCTTTCTTTTGGCAACTTCTTTGCAACTTCATGAATTCCTTTAATGTGAGCCATTGCATGCTTGTGTAACAAATTTTAACAAGCTGTTAGATTCTCTCAAGTGTGTGTCATTTGAAGCAGATCACCATGGCACCAACTTCAACAGAACCCCCCCTCACCACCACCAGCCTCAGGTCGAAGTCCATTAAAACAAGAACAGGTTATTCAAACCAGACCACAGTTTTACTATATTTACCTCAAACATCCTTATTATCAAAAGTATTACCTCACTCATTAAATAAACAGCAATGTTTATTGCTACCCCCCCCCCCACACAAAACTACTAACAGATAATCTAGCAACAAAATATGTTTTTTACAAAGTACTAATCTACAGTGGCTCTTAAACCAAGAACACGCCCACACTGGGCTTTCTGGACAAGTACCCTTACATTCTGTGAATTTTAGATAAACATCCACCGTGGGCTTCTACACCAAGAACACATGCACCTGAGACTTACCGGCCAACTGCACATCCACCCTGGGCTTACCGGCCAACTGCACATCCACCCTGGGCTTACCGGCCAACTGCACATCCACCCTGGGCTTACCGGCCAACTGCACATCCACCCTGGGCTTACCGGCCAACTGCACATCCACCCTGGGCTTACCGGCCAACTGCACATCCACCCTGGGCTTACCGGCCAACTGCACATCCACCCTGGGCTTACCGGCCAACTGCACATCCACCCTGGGCTTACCGGCCAACTGCACATCCACCCTGGGCTTACCGGCCAACTGCACATCCACCCTGGGCTTACCGGCCAACTGCACATCCACCCTGGGCTTACCGGCCAACTGCACATCCACCCTGGGCTTACCGGCCAACTGCACATCCACCCTGGGCTTACCGGCCAACTGCACATCCACCCTGGGCTTACCGGCCAACTGCACATCCACCCTGGGCTTACCGGCCAACTGCACATCCACCCTGGGCTTACCGGCCAACTGCACATCCACCCTGGGCTTACTGGCCAACTGCACATCCACCCTGGGCTTACCGGCCAACTGCACATCCACCCTGGGCTTACCGGCCAACTGCACATCCACCCTGGGCTTACCGGCCAACTGCACATCCACCCTGGGCTTACCGGCCAACTACACAACATCCACCCTGGGTTTACCGGGCAACTGCACATCCACCCTGGGTTTACCGGGCAACTACACATCCATCCTGGTCTTACTGGCAACTACACATCCACTCTGGTCTTACTGGCAACTACACATCCACTCTGGTCTTACTGGCAACTACACATCCACTCTGGTCTTACTGGCAACTACACATCCACTCTGGTCTTACTGGCAACTACACATCCACTCTGGTCTTACTGGCAACTACACATCCACTCTGGTCTTACTGGCAACTACACATCCACCCTGGTCTTACTGGCAACTACACATCCACTCTGGTCTTACTGGCAACTACACATCCACCCTGGTCTTACTGGCAACTACACATCCACCCTGGTCTTACTGGCAACTACACATCCACTCTGGTCTTACTGGCAACTACACATCCACTCTGGTCTTACTGGCCAAGTACCCCTTCAACTGACCCACATTTATACTACTGAGAAGTTGTGGATTACAGGCCCAACAGAGGCATATTGGTGGTAGTAGGATTTGAACTCACAACCTTCTGATCAAATTTAACCACTGAACTACCACCACCACTATTACCACAGAATTATTCATAATCATGTCTCATTAAACACGTAATAAGTGATGGGGCAAAGAAATGATAAGAGGCCAACAACAATCCATGTGGGTCATTCTGTAAACAATAAAATGAACAGGAACTATATTTAGAACACAAAAAAATGGGAACTGGCAGGGTAAACCTCTAAACCGACTCTATTACCTGGAGTTTTCTTTACCAAATCGTTGATCTGATCAAAACTGATCAAATAAGCTTTTCCTGTTCCAGATCAAGTGTGATCAAACATCACAATTCCTCCCCAAACAAACGAGTCTCACGCGCGCGCACACACCTACCTACCTGGCTGGCTGCGGGTTTACTAATCTTAACACTTTGTTATTTAATAAATGAAATCTGTGTTTGAGCAAATCACATGTTGGAGATACACTGCAGTGATAAACCTGAAACAATGCGATGATCATTAATTTCCGGCTTTACCTGAGTAAACTCCCCAGCTCCGGTGTGTCTCAGCTCTGACTTCACACAAACTAGGAAGCGTTTTAACGCCCAGTTCTTTAAAAGTGGTAATCAGCAAATTAAAAAAAAATGGCACAGTATATTCACCTTGGCTTCGTCAAAATCGATGTTTACTGTCGGTTTGATGTAAACCTTTTTGCAAAGTCTGTCAGTTTTATATTATCGATATTATTTTCTCTTTCACCCCAACTTGGTTGCAGTGCGCGAGCGTTCAACCTACAGCAGGAGTTGGGCCAAGATAACTACATTCAACATTTTTCCTGCAGACTAAAACCCGTGCATTTTACATGCATCACTTTTCCTGCAGATTAAAGCTGTGCATTTCTGCAAATAATTTCATCACTTTTTCTCAAGAATAATTTCACATTTCTGTAATCTACACAGTTATAAGTTGCTACAAAACAGTGTCATCACACTGTCATTAGAGTAACACGAGCGTTTTAATTTTTTTTGGTTTTGAATTTCAGATTTAATAAACAAACAAACAAATCAATATAGAAATGCTCATGTTTTAAATTTGTGAATTCAGACAAAACTTTATGTACTGAGTTGAAGAGGTTTCAGCTTTGTTTTAAGAATCTTGATAAGTGAGAGGTAAACTCTTGTATATTAATGTGAACAAAGCCTATTTAGAATAGAGAGCCATGTATATAAATATACCCTATACCCTTCATAAAAGCAGCCTTCATGAAAAAAGCTAAATGTTTGTATCAATGACATTTGCTAGAAACTGCAAAAATATAAGTGCTTAAATATTTCAGTCTAGAACCTGGTTGCCTCTGCCAGGAGGTTTAGACTTGGCCAGAGATATGCTTCCAGATCAACTCACAAATGGTTGGAAATGGTTTTGTAATGGCTATCTCAGTCCACAGACAAGTATCTACTAGCGTGCATTTTCTCTCCATGGCAGACATCACAATATATAAATTACAATTGTGCTGTTCATTTTGTGGAAAGAAATTGCACAACTTAAAATGTTTTTGTTGAAAAGAACATCAACAACACCACCAATGCCTGTGCGTTCGAGCTCAAAACATCACTTATTGCATGTGTTATTCTGGAGGGCACAGTATGTGATAGATGACTTGCAGAAGAAAGACCACATCTGTACTCTTTCTCCTCCACCAGGATCTAATCATGCACTCATACACACTCATCACTACGTGTTTTGTGTCATGTTCTCACACTCACCATGTCCACTCTCTGCTTTCTGCTTTGAATTTATTTTTAGTTCCCCAGAGAGCTTTGGCAAGATGCCACCCAAGATAAAATATTTCTAGTTCAGTGTCCCTGTCTTTGTTTTCAGATTCCTTTTTTTATTTAATCAAATGGTCCCAAACAGTTGATTCAGCTTTACATCTAACAGTAATGTTCAAAAGAAATCCACGCTGCCTTATATTTAAAGGGTAAATTATCGTGAATTAATGCAAGCTTCAAAATGTCCGTGTATCGTATGAGTCTATTTATATTCACTTTTTGTTGATACAACAAAGCCAAGCTCTGTCTGATATTTAAGGCTTTTAATGACTGCAATCATCAGAATCCAGCTGATAATGGAGTTATAAAATAACTATTTGGGGGAAAAAGACCATACACAATCACTATCTGTTTCATGCATTCACAAAATGCATGCTGTGCTTGCTTTCGGTATGAGCTTAGCATCGCATCTGATTTTGATTCATACTTGCTGAAATGACTTTCTGTGACTCATTTGCCTTTAAGGTAGTGTAGCCTACACATGATGAATAAATTTGGGAGCCCTAACACCTCCCATAAAAGCATAAAATAATGTGATTCATTACAGACTGGCTACAAACACCGCTCTAAGGAAAGATTTCAGCAGCTAGAGCTAAATATACTCATATTAAACTGCCAAGATCTAACTACGCTATTGTGTTAATCCTTTAGAGAGGGAATGGTGGCGTGTGAGAATGTTTGGGTGGCATCGCATAAAGCCGAGTTGAATCAGCCAAAGCCATTTTTAATAGAGTTGCCATGGCAACCCCGGCTCAGCAGCAGCCCAACTTTAGAAACTGTGCTGTGGCAGTAGCTCAGTGGGCTCATCACTTGTATGGTACAGATAGCAATGATTAAAACGCTATGCTCTCTCTCTCTCTCTCTCTCTCTCTCTGTCTGTTTCTCTGGGTACCTGTTGTTTTGTTCAGCATTGTAACATGTTATTTCCAAACCCTTCACACCAACCCTTCATTACCATTATTGTTCTGTGTAAAGAAAGGGCTCCAAGTGATACTCGATTATCTACCACACACACACAACTAAAACTAACATGTGATTAAGAGAACCAGAAGTACTTTTAACAATGCAGTCTTCACAATCAGCACTATATATAGTTAAAATCGAAAAAAAATCTTCAATGTTAAAAGTATAGACATAATTAAATTAATAATATACTGTATAGGAAACACCCAGGAATTGAGCTCTGATTAAGCACTTATGAACATTTATTTTAGAATTTACAGTGCAAGCAGCAGAAGCATTACTCGTGCAGTGTCCAGTAAATGTCAAAAATCATTTTGGTTCATGAGACGAGAAGGAGCTTGCTCCCCTGAGGAAAAAGTCACCTCGCTTCTCCATCCTTCCCTTTGTCAGCCTCACTGCACTGCCACTGCACTGCACCTCCCCAAACATCCTGGCTCAGTGGATGTGAGGATGCGTGGGATAAGCCAGAGAAGCAGCAAGGAGATTAAGGAAAGCTTGTCTTTATAACAGGATAATTTACTGTTTAGTGCATAGAATGGGACTGGAACTGGTATAAGGGTTGGTTTCATATGACAAAATTTCTGGGAAGCATATTAAACCAGTGGTGCAAACTTATCAATGCATTATAATTTTCTTTCTAATATTCTTATGAATGCAATATTCTTTTTATAACCTTCGGTTCATAACAAATGTGTGTCAGTGTTGTTTTTACCTTTGTCTTTGTTATCATATTGTATTGTGAAATGTCAGTAGTACAGTCACATTCGTCATGTACTAGTGGTATAACACAATGCCATTATCTGTATCTATATCTGTGTCATGCTCTAAATATATGCATCTTTTATAGCCCATACAGTTTTTTGGTTTTGTTTGTACCTGCCTGCAATACTTTCTAAAAAAAATTAAAGTTGACTGCATTTCCCAAAATAACAGCCTGTGATCCTGCCCAAGCAACTACTAAGGATAAATGAAGAAATGTATAAATGCATCCTTCATGTTTACATTAATGAATATGTGTTTTCTTTCTCTTGCAGAATTTACTGTAAATTTAACCTTTTACAGGTATGACCATCCAGTCTCAGCCAGAGATGGCATGTAAAGCCTTTTAAGAAAGCTTTCTTAAAAAAAGTTCCTCCTGTATTTGTGTTTTGTTTATTTGATCATTCCATATAATGTGTTATTATTTGACTACATCCTTATAATATGTTTTAGTATACTTGCTTAATAAAGCATCCAACTCTTTCATCTAGAAAATTTACTTTAAAAAAAAAAAAGAAAACCCACAGAATAAAATGTCTCTGATTGTTACAGCTTTTTTTCTCTGGTATTTCCCATGAGAAACGTACTGAATATCTCTCAGAAGTGATGCAAGTGAGCTTGACGCCACAGACATGATGCCACATCAACCCAGAAATACTTACACTTCATAAACAGCTGGGGAAATATATTTCTGAGCACTATCTGGTGAATAACTACCTCTCGAACCATAAACATGCGGGAAAGAAAATAAGGGAATCTTTTCATCATGCCGGAGAACGGTAGATTAAAGTCATTAAGTACAGACTTAATTTCATAAATCTGCAGACTGAGTCACGGATTTACGTAGTCCTTTTGTCCACTTCCCAGAAACAAGGAATTTTCCTCAACTTCCCGCAATTAGACTGCTGGTGACAGATATAAGAGGCTGTTTTTATATTCAGAGTACAGCATGTAGCATTCCTGCATACAGCTATGAGATCTCTGGAGACACTGGTGTCATTATTACACTAAAAATGGTACTTTGAATCGTTGATGAGGCAAAAGGTCATGTATGAACTGAGCAGGACAAAACAGGAATCAGTAAACAAAAAGTAGAGGACAGATCAGTGAGAATATATAGGCAATGAAATTGAGTCAGTAATGTCAAAATGCTGGAGTGGGACTTTTACTTTGTGAATTCAGATTATTTAAGATTCATATTAGTGTGTGAATGTAAACAGATGAGTTTAATCAGAAGCCTTGAGACTGGGAAGGTTTAGGTGTTTCTTTGGTCTTGTGTCCTGAAAGCTGGCTGAGGATCATGGGATTTAGAGTTTGTTTTGACAGGTGCAGAAGTAGATATGAAAAATCTGAGCTTCCTCATGGTAAAATTGAATAATAATAATAATAATAATAATAATAATAAGCATTGCCTCTCTGTGTGGAGTTTCAGTAATTTATGACTGATTATTTATTTTGAATGTAACCAGACACGGTGATAAATTTTATTATAACTTGCATTAACCCTCATGTACTGTTTTATATATATATATATATATATATATATATATATATATATTTATATATATATAAGGGTAGTGTTTTCGAACAATGCACAAGGGTTAAACAATTTTTCCCTACATTCATTTATCAGTAAATGTTTATGGCTGTGAAGGATCTGGAGGCTATCCTGATTCAATGGACACCAAGCAGGAGAATTCACCCTCAACGGAACCACTGAAAAGACACCATGCACACGCACACACACACACATACCCAGGGTGATTCAACATAGCCAAACCACCTACCTGCATGATTTTTAGAATGTGGGAGGAAACCCTCACAAACAAAAGGAGAACATGCAAAACTCCACGCAGACAGTAACCCGAGCTCAGGATTGAAGCAGAGACCGGAGTTATGGGATGGCAACCCTTTCAATCGCACCATCCTGCACTGGCACGTCCATGAGCAGGGATTGGTTTTAACACCTACTCCATCATGCACTTCCACTTCCCATTTCTACATCAATGCATGTATGTATGTAATAGTCTGGCTTTCCAACAGCAAGTCAGTGGTCAGATCATTGAGCACTCAAATATGCACCAACTTACAACATAATGCTTGAAACATCTAATTCTGTATTTTTAGTGTTCTTCAGTTTTGATTAGCGTAGTTTTTTTAAGTGCAAAAACATAATCCTGAATCACACAGACAGTTTAGCTGGCTAACAGCAGTCATTAAATCAGTAACAAAACAATATAATGCTAACTATACCTGAGTAGGTGAGAAGTCACTTCAGATGCCCAGTGTTACGGTTTGTGTAGCTTTACACCTAGCAGTAATATTAAGCAATAAAAATACAAGCTACATATTTACATTTTCAACCAACCAAAAAGAGGAAAATAAGCTATATATTTATGGTCAATATATGAAGAAGAAGTCTGTGTGTTTTATGTGTTTTTTGTCTTTCCAATGCAGCCATGAAACCAATGACAATGCATGTTTGCATTATGAACAAAAGGAAAGTAATGATTAGCAGTTTTGGGAGATGATGAGTGAGCAGGGCATGAGTGGCATGGGGGCTGATGGTGTTGGTGTTAGTGATGGTGGTAGCAGGTCTTTTACTGGTTTCTGGAGTACAATCAGAAAAAAATCCTGATCTATACTGCACTATAATGATTCCGTCTGAATAATTCTCTGTATATTAACACAATGCATATGTCTATGTCTATGCCCAATATGATGAATACATGACAACACTTTTCATAAAACAGTGCCATGCGTATTTGTGTTCTAGGAATTCAGCTCAGAACAGATTGTGGAGAGCTGCGGGAGCTGCAGATGCTCTCAGCACTCTCGGCTCCTCTCACGTCACTGCTCTATTCTGCTAATTGGCCAGAGGTTAAAAATAGTTTGGGCTGGCAGGGACAAGACTGATTTACAGATTTCATGTACAAAGTTAATACTCTCTCAGGGGGTGATCTGAACTCCAGGCACCACATTCTACCCTCTTATTTACCTCTTGACCTTTAATGTCATTTTATTCAAGGCATTTGTAATACCACAGCTTCTTCTGTCATCCTGGGAAATTGTGGGAAATATTCTAAGAAAGCAATTTCACCTCTGCGCCGATCAATCACTAGTAACACAAGACATCATAGAACATGATGTCAGACATTTCAGTCGCTTCTTTGCTTTCCAAAAATATCAGCAATCTACAGGCCCACTTGGAGGAGAGCAGCTTCTCTTGTTCAGCTCTCCAAGTGATGAAAATAATCAGAGCATCGATTTTGGTCCTTAATGACGTTAAACAATCAAAAGAGCTCAATCACGGACGAAGCAACACTCAGTGGTTCTTTGTAAGAACACGCTATAGTCTTTAAAGTCTCAGTTCATAATCTTACTCTAGTGACAGCTTTCTGACAGTGCACATGTTGTTAAAACATTTTTAATACCTTCCTACATTTTTCTAATATCTTCCAAATATTCTCAGGTGTAATGACTAAAATCTTATTATCAATCATCTGACAAATAAACTATTACACACACACACACACTCTACTTGTAATGTACATACTCTACCGTAACTCTTTCATTCAGAAATTCAAACAAACAAAAAATCTGTGTGTGTGTGTGGATGTGTGGCTGTCACTTTCACTTTCTCTAGCTGTGTGTATGAGGCAAGCATTAAAATAGATATTTACTGGATGTTTCCTTTTGCGTCATCTCCTGACCTGATTGTCCATAACAGACAGCATGAAATTACAATCTAAAGAGGAATCAGCTCTACCATAGTCTCACTTCTTCATACCATGCTGTGCTTGGTTTCACAAAAGTCCAAAATAATCTCTCTTAAGATCTTTGCAAATTATCTGATGTTGAGGCCAAAAATTAAACTTCATAATGAATCCTGTGAGCAATCAGTTTTCATCTGGTATTCAGCAGTCACATATTTTCGATTTCAATTTATTTTGTCTCAAGGCATTGTCTCAAAAGCAGTTTTACAGAAGTATAGAAACATAGAAAATTGTGAAAAAAAATGATAAAGTTTAAAGTTCAGTTACTATTTATCCCTAGCATTTGGGTGATCCCATCCTCATTTGGGGGAGACTGGACAGTAAATAATGTAAATGTAAATAATGTCCTTTTTTTAAAGAAAGATATAGTGGAGTGGGTCAGAAAGACCTGTGAAGTTCAGCCAGCGATCTGCCTTTGCACACTCCACGCAGAGTTTATCCTGGGAAACAGAGCAGCGAGTGTGAGCCTGAGGACGTCACACAATGTGACCCTGTCATACTGGATTCTGCTCTACACAAGCTGCAACATGCCAGAGATAAGCGCAAGGCTTCTTACTGGTGCCAGGAATAAGCTTCAACTCATGCTCACAATTCTGAATCTTTTTGGATTAAGGATTATTTGTATAACTGATGAAAGGAATAAAACAGGATGGGGCGTACTGTTACAGGAAACTAATCACGATGCAGTGATGTTAATTTTCCAATAGCAGCTCATCCTGAAGTGTTTTATTCCTCTTATACCACTGCTTATGATGAATCATTGACAAAATTGCCAGATCAGACATTTTAACTATGTATATATTGTCTTACAGAGAAACTGCAGCAAAAATGCAATGTCCTCTGCTCTTAAAACTTTCCTGTATTGCAAAACATAGTTACAGCTTTAGCTCAGTCTGAAACTAGAGAATCCTTGTGTGAAATGTGCTAAATGAATGAATGATCTTCTTACATAAAGCTTCACCATATCAATGATTAAATGTGTTTCTTTGTTAAATAATAACATTTTTTTTTTCAATCTATTAGTTATTAGGCTTAGATTATGTAGCGTGTTCCATAGATGTAGATGTACATTAGCTGGTACTATAAAAATAATAATGAGTGCATTAATAGTAAACCTGTGTCTTGCCTTATAGCTAGCAACAGCCAGAGTCAGAGCCATGACGATATAGAAAAGTCACCTTTTGACTAATCAGACTGAAAAATTCAGTGTTCATTCTTATAATCCTGACCTGACTAGAGAGATTAAAAACCAATCCCACAAAACAAAAGACACCAAAACAAGGAACATATATTCATGCGTCATTTTTAATCACTTCATAGAAAAGTAGTTTTAGATTTTATTGAACACAATATACAATATTATACCATACATTGTGTGAAACATTAAATATTCACCTGCAACAATGTGGGATTACTAGACGAAAAACCCATCCCTCATGCAGATATTACTAACTCTGACTAATCCTTTTGGACACAAATCGGACCAAAAGATCTTAAACATAGATTAACAAAGTTATACTGACAAATTGAATTTCAAAACTGCTAACAAGGTCAGAAAAATAGTTCACATTAGCACAAATAATTACAGAAGATCACATTTTTTTTTTTGTAATTCATCAGTTTCACATTGGTGTTCAGAGATTGTGATATTTGTGACCAATATGTGTGGTGTAAGAGTCCAGCATCGTATAAATATTTCTGAGCCTTTCTTAGCAATCTGCATTCAAAAATCTGCAGAGGTTTCGAGACGAGTGCCACTTTATCTGTGATCTCGTGGTATCAAATTTTCAATGTCGCACCAAACAGTGATACACAAAGCTTCTAATGCCTGACGGATGTCTACAGTATGTTCGTGTGTCTTATCTACAGGCTCTCCCGGTAACCAATGGGTTGTGTGTCTTTAAGCTACTTTTCTGGGCAGTTGTATATTGTGCGATATATTTATATAGCATATATAGTATAATATATATATTTATTCAGCAATATTTAAAACAAACAAACAAAAAAAAAAAACAATATTACAAAATATAACAGACTCAATCCAAGAGCCCACTACACAAAAAACACCACCAAATTTCGGTAATGCAAGTGCATATAAATTAAAAATAAATTTACAAAGAAACATCATTCCGTATTTACAAAGGTAATAAATACACTGTTATAAACAGCAAAGGACCGACTTCAGCTAAGATAAACAAACCAAACAGAGGTGTGTAAAAAAAAAAAAAAGCATGGGTAGATGAAAGAAGAGAAAGAAGTGTGCTCACACACACACACACACACACACACACACACATGCTACTTTGGCCATAAAATATATCTACTGATGATAAACAGGACAATAACATGTATAAGTTGGGCTAATTGAATGGTCTAATGCAGGTGTAAAGTAGATTTATGCTTTAAATTGTATTTGGGTTTAAATGTTTAAAGCTAGAATAGGGTATTTTTTTAACTAATGTTTCGTTTTTCAAGTGAGATTCACAAATTAAATCATGAACCGTGAAATTTAGTGAAAAATGCTTTCTGTGAGATTTGATATTAATGAATGGAAGCTGAAGGAAATATTTCGACCTTGTTTTCTAGAAAGAATTCTGGGAAGTGGGGCACGAAGTGGGTGTTCTATTGAGAATATAGCTTTATTCAGTTTGCTTATATCCAATCAGTATATTTAGGAGCTCTGTAATCTTTGTCTAAGTGCATTCGATTAAGATTAGCCAAGTTTCAAATTGTCATTATGCTTAAATGCTTATTGTGAATTGTGTGTATATACAAAACGAGCTCGTAGCAAATTCACAACTAAAGACCTAAAGAACTGGACGAGTATAAAAAAAATTGACAAAGTGCATCTTTGACTGGAATATACATTTCAGACATTTGGATTATTTCGTTCTATTGCCAAATATAAAGGAAGACACTGAGTTTTCTCTTCGGTTTATAGAAAACGACTCTGCGTGTAAGCTGTCTGGTTTGCTTTTAGAAAAAAAAAAAAAAACATTTCCATGTACAGTTATACTAAAGTGTGTTCAATAAATAAAAAAGACCATTAAAAAGACAATAGTAAAAAAGGCACACAAAGTCTTTAGACAAATGGTACAGAAAAGTAAACAGCTTCTTTCTTTACAAATACTTGTTCATCAGTAGTTCGTATGCTACCCCGACTTATCCCGATAGCTTTAGAAAAAAAGTCACTTGGTACAAAAAAATCTCTCAGTAGTGTCAACTCCACAAATGTTCGCCTACTAGACAAACACAAGTCTATGATTGGCCCCAATTCTTCCTGGATCTCAGAGTCAACCGTCAGTCATTCAGCTCCAAAAAAAATGTCTGCAGCATTTATTTCCTGAGAGCTCCAACCTAACTGGCTCCAAACCTAAGTGCAAGGAGGGCCAGTCATGCTCCTCCCAAGAGGGCCAAAAAATGCTCTCTCTCTGGGCTTTGTTAAAAAGCATCAACTGCCAGATTGCGAGGGGGAAAAAAATGGTTACTAGCCATTAAAAAATGGGCTAGGAGGTTCTATGTATCCACTGGTGAGGCATCTTCAGTTACGATCTGGATGTGTGTGGTCGCCGGTTCCATCTCCTCCTCTCGATCTTCCTCCTCCACCTCTTCCTCCTCCTCTTCCTCCTCGTCTCCCTGACTCTGTTCATCTTTTTCTGTGCCTTCTGAGTCCTCCTCCTCCAGCGTGAGCTCAAACTGGAACTTGTCAGCCACCTGTCCTCCACCGTGTCCCTCTTTTTCAGGCTGGTAGAAGGGTGGAGAAGGACTCTGAGGAATCATGCTCTGGTACCAGTTCCGATTGTCCTCCAGTGTGTCAAGGATGTCCTGTGCGTCAGGGTGGACCAAGTCAGCCCAGGTCTCCCACAGTGGATGGACAATATAGTCAATAAAACCAACCTAGATGGAGAATAGACACAATAAGTTATAACACCGAAGACATGTAAATGCTATGTAAGGATTCTGATGCATTGGCTGATATTAGTAACTGTTAATACGGACCTGTGATTTTTCCACGGAAGCAGTGTGTTTGTCGCACATGGGGCTGATCTCCATGCCACGCTCTCTCTCACGGTCGCCCTGGTGGAAGAACTCTTCCATGATGCGGTCTGTCCACTGCCGATATAGCTCCAGAGACTTGGTGGGGTTGCTCAGGTCAGCGCAGTGCACCATATTTCGAAGAACCTAAATAGAACCACATAATCAGAATACAATTGATTGAGCGAATTTCTTTGGTTTTCAAACCAATCCTTTTCAATCTTTTCAATATGGTTCTTAATAATGTAACAGCAAAGCCTCGAAAGAACTATTAGTCAGCTCTAAAAGTAGAGTGTGATACAGATACAGGATGTCTTTTCTAATGATACAACCTTGTAGTTGCTGCACGCTGAACATTAATTAGCTCAGTTAATATTAGATAGTGGTAGATGTGTTAAACTCAAGCAGAGGTCTAACAGGAGTGTTTCATTGAGAAGTTCTTGGCTAGGGCAGCCCTTGTGTAATGTGTTTCTTGAGATAAAGTGCTGCTTCACTGAACAGCTAACCTAGCTAGATGTTTGTTGTGAGGGATTAAAAACAAACAGACGTGATCCAGCCCTACAATGGTTTTCTAATGGCCCACGATTCATAGTTTTAAATTTCATCTACATTAACTCAGAATGAAGTTAAATCAGAGGAGATAGATTCAAAATTAACCATAAACAATCATTCATTTCCATTCCATTGAATGGACTTTTTCACACACACACACACACACTACACAGTTCCTACCTGTATCCTATCTGTGTAGTTGTCCAGAAGTAGGACCCCTGAACTGGTAACCTTCTTTGTCTCCACCATCGTCTTCAGATCAGCTAGTAAGCTCATATGTTTAGACATATCTGTGGCAAGTACCTGAGGATAAAGACAGGGCGAAATGAAACAAGCTTATACACGTTATGATCATGAAAGCATTATACTATGCATGTGACTGTGCTGAGATTAAGATAATAGCAGCTCACCATGTCAATGACCATCTTCCTGAGCGATTGCCTCTGTTTCTTTGTGAGGTTCTGGAAGATGTCACAGTTCTCCTCCTGAAGGAGCTTGAAGCCTACAGCTAGGTGGTGGTTTTCCAGCACTGACTCATCATTATACATAAGAGCCAGCTCAGAATCTGAGAGGAAAAAAAATGTGAGAGAGATATTAATCCATCGAGTTCAGACTACCATGATGGGTTTGGATACTTAGAAGAGGCTTAGTTATATCCACTTACTTGTGTTGATAAGGAACTGGTTGGAAACACCTGGATGATCTACATCATGGATAGCTGCTGCAAAGATGGCAGCCAGGATCTCCAGATCAGTAAAGACAGCCTAAACAAAAATGAAACAAGAAACTCATTCGAAGGAATCAAACCAGTCCAGCACTTTCTACATGAACTTGATTTTATACCAAAGAGTATCATCAGTCCTTACATCTAGTGCAGGTGTGGAGAGGAGAATATGTGTGGACTGGGCCACGTCAGCAGCATGAAGACTGTTGTGGTAGGCTACATCCGAGTGGTAGTGATCCTCCAGCGTCATCATATATGTCACAAACGTGTCTGTTGGGATCTTAAACGTCTTGAGCAAGTCTCGTTCCTGTTGAAGGCAGATCAGGAGTCAGAGGTTGGCCTGTCAAGACTTTGTGATTGGCCAAAAGAAAAGTTATTCTAAAAGGAGAGAGGACGAACCTGGAAGATGGCATACATGATGCATGTTAGAGGACGGTTGTTGGAATATTCGGACACGGTGAAGATATTCAGGCCCCACTTGTTCAGATCTTCTAATTCCTGCAGACAGAAAATGCAGACAAACTCTGGTAAGACCTCCCAAACTCAAACGCTTCCTCCACTCATTTGACAGATCTTTTGATTGTGTTACCTTAGACAGCAGCTCTTCCTTGTCGGTTTTGACACCAAAGCGGGTGATGCCACTGTTGAGGCTGGGCCCATGGGACACCTTCTTCACCCCGCTGATCTGAGTCATCAGCTGCTGCTTCTTCTTCTTCTCCCGGGCCTTCGGTGTGGGCGGAGGAATCTCCACCTCATTCTGTTTGTCTGCAGGTTGGAATCACAGGATATGGTCAGATCTTGTTCACTTGGTTTTATGAGCAAAAATTTTTATATAAAATGCAAATGTCTTTTCATTCTTTAAATAATAAGGTAACTATAGGAATAGGATGTTTGGATGGACAGAATTCCAGAGTACTTTGTCTTATCTTTTCCTTTGTCTAGCATTTTTATGCAGAGAATACAAGGCTTTGTTTGAGAAGCAGTGGAGGTGAAACGTTTTTCTTTTTCTGAATGACGTCAGCAGCTGCCTTTAGCCTGAGAACAAGCCAGGTGCACTCGACAGCTGAATGCCTCACACCTGCTCTTCTGTGTGTGTGTGTTGTGTATATGTTGTGTGTGTGTGTGTGTATATGGCTGACACATAAAGGAGAGACCTGTACTCTCTCACTGAGCTTTCTCCTTTATTGAGAAGAGCCTGCATCATGCCTACTGTCTCACACTTACAGATCTATCATCGAGCCACTGCAGGGGTTGCTTGCATTAATACGATGTGTCTCTAAAGGTCAGGCCTTAGGAACCTTCCGTTGACAGTGAACTAAAAAGACAGCACAGTCGGGGTGCCGTTTCTTGAGACAGAAAACACCAATGAAGAGCCTCATTCATAAGCAGTCCCTGTGGAGAGCTTCCTAATGTTGGCTTTTTTATTTTAGGTGGGCCGAAGCTTACGGACCAACAGTTTTCTGATTTAAACCGTTCTACAAAACCAAAAAACCAAAAGAAATTCTCCATCTTCAATATTTAAGCTTTTCTGAAAGTCTCAAATATGTCTAAGATGGAATATAAGGCACTAGGCATTATTAATTCATGAGCATCGGAAGAGGAGACTTATTGAGACAAACCATTTCCTTGTGATTTGTGATGTAACTGTAAGTGGAAATCTTAGGTTTTAGATTAAGGATTAAGTGAAGCTGAATTAATCTTGTATCGCTTGATGTTGTTCTGTCGACTTAAGCAAAAACGTTCTACACATGCCTTCAAGTTGTTACTTCTCTCTCCTCAACTCTCTCAGATTCTTCATACTGTTATTAAAATTTAAAAAGCTGCATATGCTTCCTCTGACTTCCAGAAGCATACACAAGAGACAGACAGAGAGAGAGAGAGTAAAGGGCGACTTTTGGTTTTGGTCACGTTTTAATCCCATTAGCCGCGCTACGCTTTGCTCTTTTCCATGTTGACAGATGAAGTGGAACGGACCAGAGAGGCGTGAGGAGAGCAGCTACACGTGATAGACGCTTCATTGCTAATAGCCTCGGTAATCCTAATGGCCTGACATCCCTAATCCTCATTTATTCAAACCGAAAATACATACGCAAGGCAGAGGACTAAATAACACAGCGGGTCATGAATCGATTAGACACAGGATATGAAGTTTCAGATGATGAATATTTGCTCAGAATAACCAGAAAATGCATGAGCTATAAGAGCGGATGTCTGTGGATGTGTGCGTGGTGATGGTTTCCCAATCTGACATACAGAACTAGATGAGTCATAGATTTACTGCCTGGCTCTTCCTTAACAGGGCTTCCACCATGAGTATCTCCGTACAGCAGGATCCCCCCCGCCCAACCAGTCCCCTTCCCACCTGCATCTCCTTTTCTCCATCTTTCTCTATACAGACCCCACACACGCACACACTCTTTTTTTCTTCTGCTGACTGCTGCATTGGGGATCTCTCTCACTCTCACTTTGAAATACAAAGCTCATGGCGGAGCATGCTTCAGAGCTAAAGGCAAGCTTTTCTCACAATTAATATTTCAAAGCACAGATCGCTCAAAGCACCAAAAAGGTTTTCATCATCTATTTTTGAGAGCAGGTCTTTTTTGTACTGCCTGTTTTTTTTTTTGTTTTTAGAATTTTACATCATCTTTGTTCATCCTGGATAATTTGATGTCAAGAAAAAAAAATATTTAGACATACACATATATATATACACACCTCAAACATATATATATATATATATATATATATATATATATATATATATATATATATATATATATATATATATATATATATATATATATTTATATGAAATGAATATGTTTGAGGTGTGTGTGTGTGTGTGGTGTGTGTGTGTTTGCTGGTCACCTAGGAAGGTGTTGGAGATGAACTCTGACACCTGGTTGCCAGATCTGCTCATCTCAGAAAGATGCGTCAGCTCCCTGTTCAGCATTCTCTTGAACTGGAAACAAACAAACAGACAAAAAAATTAATATATATATGTTTATAGACATTTATTTGAACAATAAAAAACCCATTGAGGCAGTAATAGTTGTTGTATTCTTGTGTCATTATTTCAATTTATTTACACCCCTCCAATATAGAATATTCTAGTGATATTATTAGTGTGATATTATATTCAACCATTTTAATGAATATGACAAATAAACTCCATCTACATTCAAATGAACATATAGAAAATATCTAAGTGGAAGTAGAGCATTTAGATAAAATAGTTCATAAACAGGTTGATAAAATGATAGAGGTATAAAAAAAGAAACTGAGGTATAATCTGCGTATGAAAATGTGGCCCGATAAACACGCAATGTCTTCCAGAAATAAATAAACAAATGAATATATAATTAAATAAGTCAACATGGCAGCCATATCCTGCGTCACATCGAAAAACTGCACAAGCTTCTAAATCTGAGTGTACACAGCTACTAAAATATCCATCACACAATGTTTTTGATAGGTTTTTATCACATCTGTGTGAAATTAAAACCATTTCAACCAAGTAAGCAAAAGGAAACCCAAGGCTGCGCATTCCAGCAGAGGCACCCCAGACACAGCAGTGCTAGTCATTTCTCAGAGTCCCCCAGACCACCAACACTGCAGAACACACACGTAGTGCAAGCAACCAAACCAATAACTGAACCCATTATCGCAACGACAACCGAACCATGCAGCATCCATTTCCTATCACTCTCTATACACACCTTAATGTAACCCCAGGATACTGAGAGAAGGTAGTTCGCTTCTGGCATTTTGGATCCTGCTTTGTATCCAAAAAAAAGACAAAAATCCACAATAGCACACTCTTATCCCCGAAAAAGGACAGAGTTAGAGAGAGAGGCAGATGATAGGGAGTACAAAAAATCCCTTCTTCTCTCCTCTCCTCCTTTGCTTGGTCTGGATCAGCGAGTGAACAGAGGACTGAAGCCAATGTCCTGGCTCTCAGCCAACACACTCCGGTGCGTGGTCTCCATGTCCTGGGCAGGAGGGTCCAGCAAGGTGGTCCACGACAATCTGAGCTGGAGCTGGAGCTGAATAGGAGGGTCTGCTAGCACCAATGAATTATGGAGGAGATGAAGCGAGGGAGCACAGGGAGGGAGGGAGGGAGAGATGGAGGAATGAGGAAGAACACAGGGATGCTCATCTAGCTGGAGGGGGGCTTCCTCTTTTGGATTAGTGCTGCTCCACTGATGCTGCTGCTGTACCTCTCTCTCTCTCTCTCTCTCTCTCTCTCTCTATCTCTCTGTCTCTCTCTCTCTCTGTCTGAGTTAGCTCGTTTTACTCCCTCCCTTCTTGCTTCGCACTCCCCCTCTCTGTAGTCTGTCAGCCCCAGCAACATGCACACCAGCGCAGATATGATTTGACAGAAAGATGGTAGAGGAGGGGGAGACCCCGCTTTGTTATGCAGGGGAAGGAAAGGAAAAACACAAAGACGGAGGGATAAGGGTGTCCTTACTTTACTGCATCCCTCTTTTTGGTATGTATTACTTTTTTGAAATCAATTTTTGGAGACTTTTTGGGTTTTGAGCCCCATCAAGCTGTAAAGAAGCTGTAAAGATGTACAGTTATTAAAACCTAGGGAACTTGCTAGAACAATTGTAATGATTTTTATTGCCTTGCCAGACCACACTGTGTTCAGTCTCTCTCTCTCTCTCTCTGCTATTTTTACCCCACAGGCACACAGGCACTGGTATGGCTGTAAGCAGAGAGAAAGCAAGAGTGAAGAAAAGAACAGAAGCGAGGAGAGACCAAGATAATTGTCTTCACTTGTCTGCTTTTTCGTGACATCAGCTCTCTCTCTCTCTCTCTCTTTCTCTCTCTTGTTCTCTCTCGCTCTCTCTGCATGCTGCCACCAACTACACCCCAACGCCATGGCAACAGCATCACGTGGCTTTGACTGCTGCAGAAGCATCTTTTTTTTTTTATAGCAAATCACCTCCCTCCCTCTCTATGTCTCTCTCTTACCCCTGTCAGGGCACACTGGGACATCACTGCAACTCGGCACCATATGCCAATGCTGCCAGTGCAACCATCCCCTCCCCACACACACACACACACACACACACACACGCTTACTTTCATCTCACTGCTAAGAGGCAGACAGCCAAAATCAATGGGCTGTCCTTGCAGCAGCCAGGACAGAGTCCAGCCACTGGGAAAACCCTATTGAAATGGACCGATGACTACAAACAATAGTATAAAATAGTACAAAAATAGTCGTACAGTTGCCTTGTGACATAATTCTTTTGCAGACATATAAAGCACTTTGAACATGAGCCGTTAATGACAGTAAGAGTCATGTAATGCCAGATAATCTCAGATCCGTGCGGAAAACATGCACTGAAAAGAAAATGAAATGTCTCTAACAATTTCAAGTGGAGAAGTCTTGTGTGCGAGAGAAACAGGTGCAGGAGGGAGATGAGGACAGAGACGAGACAGAAAAACAATAGCAGAAAGTCTCTCTGCAGTAATCTGCTGCAGTGGGGAAACCTGCCTACGTGTCTGTGCTATTCTGGACCCACAACATCCAGTGCCATCTTTTTTTCCCTTTCATTTACAAAACAAAAACAAGGTTATCCATGAATGTCTGATCTCTCAGAGTCGCAGAAATACAGGCTGCCTATTATTTTCTATTTTTTATTTAACTAACACATTCCTATGTATATTCCTAATCCACAATCATTATAATAGAAAATCATTATCTAAAAAAGAAAAAAAAGTGGGGGAGGAGACCCAGTAATGAGAAATAGGATAACGCTTTAAAGCAGTAATCGTTATGTCATATATGTACTGATTTCAGCTCTCACCTGTATAATACAGTGAGGAGAACTGTATTCAATTTAAATGTGACCTACAGTGTCCACTAGTGGGCAGTATAAACTTAAGCTTGCTCTAAATTACTGGCTAAATCGCTCTGTATTGTGCACAAGTCAAACACTCTCAGTGATCTGTAACATATCTGTAGATACAGTCTATCATAATAAAGTACATACGTACTGAAATTTTTTGTGTAATTCTACTTTCCCCCCCATGTCAAGTGTGCATTAAAACCTGGAGCAATGTTTCCTTTGTGTATGTGGCTGACATTAAGGTGATGGAATGCCCCTCATTGAACGTTCAAGCGCTCATTACTCATGGTTGTGTCATTCTAGGAACTGGGCACTGCAATAGCGGTAAGTCCATTATACTCATCTGTACACACCAAAACGACAGCAGCAGTGGCATAACCTGATGACGCATTTCAAGTTGACAAACCACCACGAGCAATTTATTGGTTATGGCATAACAGCTTTCTGAAGAAACAGATGAGTGTAAAAGATACAGCACTCTCAGAAACCAGAAGCTGTGACCTATTTAATGTTTCACTTTAGTGTTTCATTTCCTCTAAATGACTCAAATGATGCTGAGTCTTTGTGTGAGTGCAAAGCCTGAGTCTGACTACAAATATATAAAAACTTACCCTGCAAAATAAAATATAGCTAAGAGCATGAATAATCTAGAATATATTAAATTAAATAATAAGATTACAAATAAACCTGACATATGATTTTGAAACCTACTTAACCTTACAGAAATTATAAAATTCTAGCCACAGCTGATTCACAGATATGATCTAAAAACAGGCTGAAAAAATGATTATATATTTGATTTATAATAATCTCATAATATGAAATATTATATAATTTTGTCCCATTTAATTTTTTAGTGTTCTTGCTGCCATAAAATAACCAAAAGTCCACCAAAAAAAAGTAACCTGATGTGTATTCCTTAAGAAATTTTAAAAAACCCTAACACGAGTATACAGCTCCATGTTCGACAAAAGATTACAGAAGTATTAGTTGAGAAAGCAAGATGTAGTTTCCCAAGCAGAGCCAAATTTAGTTCATAACTGATGGAAATAACGCTCAGCGTAATTCCCATTTCAAAATCGTTATTGTGTTTTAATGCTTTTAGGGATCTTATATCAGGGAAAAAAAAACATTTACTATGAATTAGAGCTAATGTTGTGAGTCTGGACACTAAATATGTTGGAAAGGAAAAAAAAAACTCACTAGAGCTAGTAAAAAGAAAAAAATGTCTGGCTTTAGTTTGTCTGGTTTGGTCTTATAGATTATAATCAATGCACTTTAGAAAGGTTTGCAGTAAGACTTCTGGTTTGAGCTAAAAATCTTTGACATGCCTGTTATGTTTGTACGTTTTGTTGCACTTTGTTCTTTAGAATGATTGAACAGCCAGGTAAATGACATGACTGACACCCAGGTGTATTATTTAGACATTTTAGGTTTAAGTCAAAGTCATGTGATTCTGTTAGTTGAACCCTAATGCAAACTTTGAGAGCCTGCTGCAGACGCTGAAACACTCACTGGACTGGATTTAAGTGCGCACCAACAAAGGTCTGAGAGTTCCAAGAGATAACTGAGAAGCATGTTCAATCATTATTAAAAGAAAAAGCTGAGATTTGTTGTATATCGTGAAAAAAAGGTAGGAGAATACTTTAACGAAGATGTTTAACAAAAGAATAAAAAATATTCTAGCAGTAACATGTTTAGGACATGTGTGAAAACAGTTCACAAACTACCCCTCAAGCATCTCAAGCATCAAACAAAAAAGATAGATTGCTAAAGCATCAGCTCACCTTTTTCCAGCAATTAATTTTTCCAAACTTTTTGTGTTCCTTTCTTTCGAAGCAACAAGCTCCCATTTTGAAGCAGAGTGTGAAGTCTTGCTTTGCGCGGACACGTGTGTGTTAGTGTCGAGCGGCGCTGAGATTTGGCATCTGACACACACGGCAGAGTTACTGACTCACTTTGAGCTGTTCGCTCTGACTACCCTTCACTGTGCTATGATAGTGTGTCACTGTCTACAAGCACGCCCTCTCAGTGCTGGGACCTCCCCTTCTGTCTCAAGTGTACACACACACACACACACAGTTGCAACATAGTTTACAGTTTAAACAGTCTTCTTTGCACTGGAATGAGATCAAGTATACAGATGAGATCATGGTTTTTCCTGCCATCAAGTTAAACTACACTCACTTCAGATAGCACACTTGATTCCTATGCACTAGACAAACAAATCAGGTGTCTTAATACTCTCTTAGCACATCGTAGAAATTCTAACTGACCTCCATAATCCTGATCCCCAACATCTGTGTACGTAGGAAGAAGCATAATCCTTGCATCATCATGTCCTGTGCTGTTCTGTTCTCCCGGGTATTTTTCACCATAAATCTATTCTATCAAATCGCCTTAACTCTAAAACTCACTGCCTTTTCACTCTAGCCAGGAAACACTGCCTCCTCAGGACACAACATGAAACTTAGTGTAAATATTGTGTGTGTGTGTGTGTGTGTACATGTGTGTGTGTGGGTATTTCCGATCAGATTTTATGCCCTGTTTAACCAATCTGCTTCAATCTAATCTTATTCTCTGTTGAGATGTTTCCTACCAGCTCTAGCATTGTGATGCAGTAACGTTTGAGGTGTGTGCAAACTGGTGCAAATTTCTCTGTTTTTTTTCTTCGAATATATGCACACACCAATATATGTACAGTACACTGTGAACCTGGCATGAGTAAAGAAATGATGTGCTTTTACAGATAATTATTTATATGTAAAACATGTAAATAATAATTATCACGCCTGTCTAATTGTTCTGTGTGTAGGAGAACAAATATTTATTGAACGCATAATAACATGAGATATTTTAAACAAAAGGTGACAAACTGTTGAGTAGCTTTGGGCATTTAATTATTTTGCTACTGTAGCAACAATTTTCTCATTAGTTCTTCATCAGAAGGAAGATATTGACCTGATGAAACGTTTCTAAGCTGACAGGGAAAGTTTTGTCCAGGTTGACCTTCCACCTATCTCACTGAACGCCTTAATGAGGATGAAAACGATGAAAATCATATTCTACATCATATTCTACAGTCTACACCTAAACGAACATGGATTTAGATTGGTCATAAGGAATAATTTTTCTATTACATTTCTAACTTTTCGATTGTTTTGTCATTACTCTATTGATGTAATTAAGGTGCTGGACTACTGATTGGAAGGTTGTGAGTTCGAATCCCAGGTCCTCCAGGCCCCCAGAGCAAGGCCCTTAACCCTCAGTTGGTTAGTTGTATATAATGGGATAAATTGTAAGTCGCTCTGGATCAGGGTGCCTGCCAAATGGCAGAAATGTAAATGAGGTTTTACGGTGGTCAGGTCACATAAACAGATTTAAAAACATCTAAAGTTATTGATAGGGTTAAGTTTTGACATGCTACGATTTTGTTTTCTCTGTAACATCACAAGCTGCATTACATCTGATTAACTCTCAAGAAAAAATTAACAGATAAGTGTCTATCAACGGAATATTTTTTCAGCAGATTTATACTATAACATAAGCTCATTTTGTGAATGTTTCAACTATGATGTGTCTTTTTTAACTAATAAAAAACAGTTTTTCCGCAAATTGCAGTGGGATAAGAGGAATAAAACACGTGTGGATGTGGTTTCATATTTCATTTTACATATATACATATATACAGTATATATATGCCTAAGTGTGTGGTATTTGTGTGATAGTAATCAACGCTATTGTGTTCATCAGTGTCCCCTTGTTGTAGTTTGACGTCAGCAGAAGGAGAAACAAACAGGGGGAGCACGCCTTGTCCTGACACAGCACTCTCTCCTATTGTAGTCTGCAACCGGCTACGGCTTAGGAAGGAGACAGGAAACCTGACTCACACATCTGCAGTGCACACACACACACACACACACACACACACACACACGTGCTGGACAGGACAACCAGGGAGCATGTGTAAGTCATTCATACATCCTTTCGATCAAATGCGAATAATGATACGATCACAAATGGCATCCAGTCAAACTACACTCTGGTGTAATTAGATACAGTTTTAATTTAGTAGTGATTAATAATTAAATAATAAACTGCACATAGCACAATAACAGCAAACTTAGCAGCATACTAGCAACCAAATATATAAATGTGTAAATATATCATATGCAGGCTGACGTATAACATCCTGAACTCTGCGTTGCGTGCAATCAGGAGATCATTAGACATGGCAGGTGCTTAGACTTTGTTTAATATCCATATAACTACAGACACTCACGCAAACACTCGTGTCTAACTCCAGCTCATCGTCTGGAAATCCTTTACAGCAGTGTCAGACATGCTACGACCTGCTCAAGCTCAATGAGGAAAGCAGACCTGCTTAACACACACGCGCATACACATACACATACGCACACACACACACACACTTTGGCTTTGCGCGTATGTGTTCTTGCATGTGACGATCTGACCTGGGATCAGCTCTGATGCTAAACACCATGAAATCATGATCCTGCTGATTTCAACACATCTGCGCTATGATAGGAATTTTTTCGGTGTGCCTCACAGGCATGATATTAGTCCCGGCATCTAGCAGATGTCGTCTAAGCTGTTTTTGTCTCCAAAGAGGGTTCATATACTTCAGTCTGTTGGCACGGGATTCTCAATAGCGCCATTCATAGAGACTTGTGTAGACGAGCGAGTGTGAACAAAAGCAAACAGAAATATTTCATCACAGATCAGCTTGACCAAAGTGTTCTAAAAGTTATGGAATGGTAGTAAGAGAGTTTGAATGCTGCTGTTTTAGTGTGTGTGTGTGTGTGCACGCTGTAGGGTTGCACAGGCTCAGCTCACCTTGTTGGAGGCCATGTCGCTGACGGACCTATAGGTCTGGATGGTCTCGAGCTGATCCAGGCACCAGTCCAGCTCCTCCATGGTCTCCACAGCCAACTTCTGGTACGAATCGTCTGTGTAAAGGCACACAGAAACAGAAGCTCGCTCAAAACGTTCCTGCATGGCTACTCGGGCTCTCAGGCGATCCTTCATCCTGGGCTCACACGTACGCACTGAGGGGCTTGCACTCACTCGCTCCCTCACACACATACACACACACACACGTCTGCACAGTATATGAGTGAAGGGAGTGAAGTCTGCAGCTGGATGAAGTGCCTGTAGCTCAGTGATACTGCCTCCTGGCTCTAAGCCCTTTCCTCTCACTCACTCTCCCTCTCTTTCTCGACTGTTAGCGAGTTGGCTGTGGTCAAGTGATTCTGCCTCCTGGCTCTGTGCCTCTGACCCCTCAGACACTGCCTAGTGCTTAGCCCACCCTTGTCAGCTGTGATGTCGATAGGCAGGAAGATGTGGAGGGGGGATGGTGGGGGTGTTCTACACACACACACACACACACACAATTACCCACTTCCTCATTTACAAAAATCTAAACCTCAACGCCAGGAAGAACAATCACACAAAGATACACACCTGTAAATATATATGTTTGTGTGTGTGTGTCTGAGGACACACACACACACCCACACACACACCACATTAAACCACAGCTTATGCGCACATGCTAACAGTCCATGAGGTTCTGCTGACTTCAGCCTGTAATCTGGTGCATGAAGGCCAGAGTAAAACCTCAGCACTGTGAAACAGGGGAAGGACTCATGAAGGCTCTGCTGGACACAGATGAGTCCTTGTGTGCCTTGTGTGTGTGTTATGCTGTGTTTGGGACTTGCAGCTGCATAACAACACAGCAGCGGGGAATTACATTTACGTACATTCGGTCATTCAGTCACTGGGCAGCTCTGATTCAGAGTGACTTGCATCCAAACAAACCAGCAAACAGCTAACAGAACAAAAATAGTTGGCGATCTGTAAGGATTCATAAACTGAAAGAGTAGAGAGTTTGCACATGCTTTACAGTAGTTTAGTTCTTGAGGCAAAAAGATCATTTCAGTCCTTAAGCAGGGACTTAAGTATGTGCACTGACAAGAAACCTCATCTTTGTGGACGGTCCCACATGGAAAACGCCTCCAGAACACCAAAGCTAGAGGCTACTTTCAAACTGCAGACTATATACTTGTATAAATGAGAGAGTTGAACTGAATAAATACAAATATGTTCTTAAAAACTAGTTAATATAACAATCCAGAAAAAACAACAACAACAACATGTTATGGAGAAGCATTTAAGCACTGAGGAGCCAAATGTGCCATACTCTTGTTGAGGCCTTCCTGACTGTAAACCTTGCTCATAATCAACTCCAGAATGACCGGCATGCTTCAATTATATAAAATAAACCTTACACGCATTGTTTCAAATGCGTCATTCAAGCAATTGAGAAAACTTGTTTCCTGTAGCAAAAATCATTCTCATAAGAACTTGTTTTTCCAGTAACACTATTTACTCACAAAAAAGAATGCAGCAAAAATATCGACAGCCTAAGACACAACTAAGGGCAGCTCTCCAGCTCTCCCCTATAACACAACAACTATACTCACCAGTATGAAGGATGAAGGCTAAACACAAGCTTTTTCTGAGGAACATCCAGCACATAAAAAAAACTGTCACAGGGCAGTGTAACCCACACAGTTTGAAGAAAGTGTTATCTACCCTCTTCCGCATACATGAACTCATTGATGACCATGATTGGGTACTACTGCTATGATTTACAGGATAGATAGAAAGAGAGAGAGAGAGAGAATATTTTATGAATATGAATATTTTATAGCTTCTTTAACACCAGAAGCTTATTATTGCCTTTGATCAATGGGAAGGTTGCACTCATACAAAATCACTATGGGAAGAAACCAAAACACTTTCAGCACCAAGTGAACTGACATGAAATCTCTTAATAACAGCATTAAGCCCAATTATCATTTTAAAGATAAAACAGGAGGAGGCTCAGTGGTGATATGAATTAGGGATGCCAATACTTTTGATACAGAACGAAAGAAGGTTGAGTGTAAGTTTGAAGAAAAATATTTAAGCTCAAATTGTCATCATTCTGGCTCATTTTCATTAAGGGTGCCTTTAATGATCAAGTTGAGTACAAATCTCAGAGAAGGTCATATCAGATGCACTGAAGTTTAACATCTGAGTTGGCAAGTGGGTGAACCATCAGCAGGGACGTGTGGAACAAATGCCTAAAGTCTGAAGCATCAGTCTTATCAGACAACACTCACGGTTTCTCAGTACCATCACTCAGCTCTGTTTCTGTTCCTTTTTCTGTAAAAGGGAGGTTTTTTTTCTGCTGTTGTAGGGAAAAACCTGCATCTGCATTGAGTTCAGTGTGCTACAACTGATAACAGGCATGTTATCAGTTCCTAACCAATTAGACAGTGTCTGCAGCTGTTAAAGTGAGAGACCTGAGTTTATGACGTGTGGATAAAATGTTAATCTTTTGGCATGTTTTTTATTTATAAATGAAATGTGTAACCACATTGTAACGTTATTATTATCAGCAGTAAAAGCTAGTGAAAAAGGCATATGTAGTTTTTCAACTATCATTCAGCCTGCTCTGTCCAACCTCCCCCCTCTTTCTCACACACTCACTCACACACACACAAACGTAAAGATAAATGTCTACTCTGGTCTCTGGTAAAACTGAGACTCAGACAACGTGTGCATGAAAGCACTAGTGAAGTGGCTGACCACATATGCGTAAGAGGGGTTTTCTCCACTACCACACACACACATTCAAACACACACACACACGGACCAGCACATTTGGAGCTTGAGGCAATGGGCCAGGAAAAAATCTAACATATGCCCATCTTGAATCTCCCCACAAAGCATGAGGTCATACATTTAGCGATCTTCAAGCGAGTGGACGTTGACGCAAAGGTTCTTCCATGAATAACAGAAAATAAACGTCTGTAATAAACTGCTATCCGGTCATTTTCCCATTTGATAACCATACAGCTGTGTAGGAGATCCTGAACTGCATCCTCAAAATGTCACTCTGACATTTCCAGTAATAATGCATTTTGTGTAATATATTTTCTTTCATGTGTGGGTGTGTACTGTATGAGTATGCGTACTTGCGTAAAGTTTTCGGGTCATGTTAGGGCAAATGCGGGGGAGTTGTTATAAGTAGTAGAATCGATGTTGCAAACATTTGGGGTTTTGTGGCTTCAAAATGTGTAAATGTATTTGTTGGAGAGTGCGTGTGTGGCATTCTGCATACTTTCAATTCACAGAACTGTTGATGCATTTCAGTTTGATAAAGATATCTGTGTGTGTGTGTGTGTGTGTACACAGTTTGTGAGTGTATGTGTAAAGGTGTGAGAGAATAAAGAGGATGTGGAGTGTTTGCGGTGACAGCTATGAAAGTCATGCCTGCATAACAACTGACAACTGTGTGTGTGAATGTGTGTTTAGTGGAGTAGATGAGTTCTATAAGAATAAACAGCAATAAAAAAGATCAACAAAAACCTGCTCACATTTACACAGGTTATTAGAGAGGCCATACAAATGTCAGTGCAAATGTTGAAAGGTGTTTCAAATAGTATTTCAAACCACCACAGTTACTACCTACAGTCACTCCAGAATTATTTGCACCCTTAATGATAAGCTTAAACACTCAGGGATGATGCAAAGTTTTATTGCAACAAATTTTTTTCTGCATTAAAAAAATAAATAAATAAAATTAAACAAACAAACAAACAAATAAATAATAATATAAATAAAATAATAATAATAATAATAATAATAGGCTTCTCTTCCTTCAATAATATTTGCTTAAGCTTCACCTGTTAAGAAGTATAGCACTGATATCTTCTATGCAAAAATTTCTTCTTGGGACTTTGAATAGAATTTTAGGGCTGATAATTTGTTAGGGCTTTAATTAGTATTCAAGGGTGCCAATACCTCTGGAGTCAGACATGTATGAGGCAAACTACAATTATTAAAAGAGACATTTTAATACAAAAATTAAGCAGCTTGAGTGAATATTTGAATTATTGTTTATTGTTTATTTTATACAATTAATTTTAGCTTATATATATTTAAAGGGTAGGCTTAGTGCTTAGCAAGTTGGCCTCACAGCTCCAGGGTTGGGGGTTGATTCACACCTTTACCTTGCGTGTGCAGAGCTTGCATTTTCTCCTCGGGTTTCCTCTGTGTACTCCGGTTTCCTCCCCCAGGCCAAAGACATGATTGGTTGGCTGACTGGCTGATCTCTAAATTGTCTGTAGTATGTGTGTGATTGTGCCTTGTGATATGTTGGCACCCTGTCCAGGGTCCCCTGACTTGTGCACAAAGTCCCCTGGGATAAGTTCAAGGTTCCTTGTGACCCTGTGTAGGGTAAGCAGTTCAGAAAATCGGAGGATGGATTTTTTTTTTTTGGTTCATTTCCAATCCCAGTGGATGAAATGCCTCCTAAGAGTGTTCATATAATCTATACAGAGGATAAACAACTCATTTCTAAAGACAAATGGTAATTTTGAAATTGTGTGTGTGGGGGGGTGGTTTAGAAAGATTGTGAGTTCTAATCATTGCAACTATTTAGAATTTAAGCAACCCCCTTAACCGTTAACTGCTCAGTTGTGTAACTGGATTGTATCTGGTCTCACGTCTGCCAAATCCTAAATGACAGTAATCCAGTATAAACATATTGTACATGCTACTTAATTTACTTTTTTTTCTAAACAAAGGGATCTGTAAACATATATTTGACTTTGCATGTCATTTTAAAGTCTGGGGAGACCTTCTAATAAATCCCCATTTACAAAACGGGTTCACATGGGGTGAAGCGTTTATTCAAGAGAAGCAGTGTGTGTACGCACGCCTGCATAACTCTATCATGCTCTGGCCTGAGGTACTGAATACAAAGGACACTTTGAGCAGAATTGTCAGCGGTATTTACCAAACATGAGACACACGACCATTTTAGGATTGTTTTGAAGGTTTGAAGTAGTGTCCCACATTCACACAACAATGTGCATATTCATATCACAGCTCACGTTAGAAACAGTTACACTTCTAAAACTATTCAGTTTCGCTACAGACTTTAAGTAACGCATAGTCGTTTTAGAGCAGTTCTTTCATTCTATTGTGTGTATAGTCTTTTTTATTTCAGCTTACGCTTCATTTCTGAGCAGGACGGGAGTGGATATATTGAAATGTTTTCTTTAAGGAAGCCGGATCTCCTGCTCAGCTTATAAGCGCTTAAACAAGTGAGGCATTGAGCGAACAGGCAGGGAGGAGTGGAGCGTGCAACCCAACCACATGAAGGACAAAATCTCAGTAGACCTCACATGGCCCTAGAATTGTGAACTCATTAGACCACACAAAATGAGCTCGCATTCTCACACACGCTTTCTTTTTTTTCCCTGACGACAGGAAATACAGAGAAAGATTTTTTTCCTTCTTATCATTCCAAAGCTATCAAGTTGAGGCAGTTACCTCACGTAATGATCAGCAGAGGAAATAACTTAATTAACCTAATTGGTTTACTTTGGATTTTTTTTAAGGCAGTGCAGCAATTAAGATTTTTTCAGGATGCCATCATCTATTTAAGCATTTAGCTTTTCTTTACAAAAATGAGATTCTCTACTACACTGGATACTTGTGTGTTTATGAGAGAGAAAGATTGAGAGAGCTTGAGAAAGAGGGAGGGGAAATATTCCAGAGCCAATGGCGTGATCTCTGTCGGGCCACTCACTCCTCCCTCTCCCCGTTTCAGACCATCCATCCCTTGACAGTGAGCCCCCTGTCTCTCTTCCACAAGTGGTATTCTGGAAAATATTCCACACAGATTTATGAGGCCACGCTTCAGAATCAAACACCAAAGCGGGAAGAAAACAGGCCAAGCGGTGTTTATGGTTATGGTGTGGCATGCAAGACAGGAGTTGAATCATGCACTAGTGGCTTGGCCACGTTGTCTTCCATCACCCCTTGCCGTTTCATCATCCAAAGCCTCTATTCTTTTGATGGCCAGAATTTCTCCTTCCAACCTCACTGGACCTGTTTATAGAGTCCTGGTCAATTCCTTAAAGAAGTCAAGTTCGGTAAAAGTCATGAAGGTAATCCCACTGACTCAAGGTTGCTTACACGTTCAACTGGGACGGAATACGGCATTTCGGAAAAGCCACTTTCCAAAAGTTAAACCTGAATTGAATTTCCACCTCCAGTATGATTGGCTGGTAGAGATGGCTGTGGAAACTGGAGAGGAAGCATCTCTCCTTTAAATGAGCGAGTAGCAGAGACAAGTCAGACATACTTTTGATGATAGATAGATGAATGTAGACAATAAAACAATGTAGTGTTTATCGCTAATCTGTCATTTACAAATTGGCTAGAGACATTTTTCTCCTTCCAGTCAGTGAAGCGCAGCTGTTTATTTTTGAATCACTGTTTAATCACTTCAGTTACAATATAATGTCCCAGCTAGCTACATTTATGAAATCAGATTGCCCATTCACATTTAAATTGTAATACAGCACAAGCTTGAGTAGAGTCTAGCTATGATTAGATTTCAAAAGCGCCAAATCATGCATTCAAACAAATGTTTCCTATTAGATGATGTGATTCTGGATAATTTTCATCAGATGAGGCTGCAGCAAAAACAGGAACATCTTCATCAGTACCTTCATTAGAATGTACATTTGTGTTTGATATTTGAGCAGCCAGTAATAAAACGTGAGCTTTCACAGATCAGGGCTTGCAGTTTACTATATTGTTTGATCGACAGCTAATGTTCTCCTGCTGTTCAGAAAGACTATGTCAGCTCAGAGACTTCCAAGTGCCTTTCAAAAGTCATTCGGGTGAAATATAACAGCGCAAAACATGAAGTGCAAAAAAAGCTTTTGCTTTTAATTGATCGTGAATTAGATAATTTAAAAAGATTTCCTATGTTCATATGTGTCAACTTTTTTTTTTTTTTTGAGAATGAGAGTAAATCAGATCAGATGAGATCTTGCATACATTCATTCAGTTCCAAAAAGCACTTTATCCTGATCAGGGTCACGGTCGGTCCTGGTGCAAAATGGGAATATATCTCTAAAGTAAATCTAGTCCATTGCACACACACATTCACACGCTTAATCATAGCTAGGGGCAGTTTAGTGAAGTCAGTCCACCTGGGAAGGTGGGGGAAAACCAGATAACCTGGAGGTAACACATGCAGACACAGGGAACATGTGTGTCCAGACTCGAGCTCAGGATTGAATCGAGGACCCTGGACCTGAGAGGCAGCACTACCACCCACTGTGCCTGTAGCTGTTCTGTAGATCAATAACTGGATTGAAATCAAATGACACAAATGCCGGGTCCAGGGAGGGCATCTGAGGTTAGCACAGAACGATGCATAACAGATCCATCATTTATCAGCATGTTCTCACACACACACACACACACACACACAGTCGATGCTTTGTCCTTTTACCTGACTTGAACCTTTAAAGCAGATCCAGTGCCAGACTTCAATAAGTTCATTGTGTGAGAAGACTCTATCTGACCCTACTAACTTAATTAGTACAAATTAATAAGCCCACACATTCCAATTAATCCCAGTTTGCGATGGGAATTTTTCCTCAGCCAGTTATTTCAGCATGCCTGACAGGTTTTCTTGTTTAAAACAGGTGAGATGGATGCAGGGGCATGATTACCCTCAGTGTGTTCAAATGATTTAATCTTAATGAGAATCAGTTGTACACCATGTCATTTCATAAACTCTGCTTAACAGCATATCTTCAGTGGTGTCATCTGGAGTCATTAAAAAAACAGCAAACTCAAAATCCACAGAAGAGGGAGGTAGAGAGAGAGTGTGACTGGTATCTGATGGAGTCCAGTCCAAAGTGAAAGTCATACTCTTAGATCCTTCAGTTGGTCCCCCAGGTCCAATATTTTCTTCCTCTGCTCTCAGGTCTCTTTCCTTCTAAATACTGAGGAAACAGTAGGGAAAGGATGTGTCTGGTGTGTGACGGGGTAATGGTTGACGAAGTGAGGATATGGAAATGACTTGGAATCAGTTCATGTATCACTGTTTTACTTTGTGCCGACTTCTGACACACTTTACATTTCCTATGAAACATAGCATCAAGGCTCAAATCTCCTCACACATATTAACTATAAAGGCTTACAAATGTTGCAGAACTTTTATCCCTTTGGACAAGATCCACTGAGCTAATGTGGGTTCACTTGTCAATCATCAGGCAAACATTAGAACAGGAACTAGAGTCTGAATGATTCCAACTGCACATTTGGGAGCAGGAACTCCTGAATATGTACAAAATGCCTGCAGGTTGAAAAGAGTTCTGTGCCTTTATGCACTTACGTGAGACAGTAACCTTGTCCCATACCCAGCAATCTGTACATATATAAAAATGATTGTAAATAATGAAACATGACAGGGTGTGTTGTTATAGGAAACTAATTAATGATGATGTGAAGCAGAGTAAATTATCAAGCTGATTATTTGCAAATGTCATTACAATCCAAGTGTCTTATACCACAGCAATTTCTCAAAGCATTTTTTTTTTTTATTTAATAAAATAGTAAAACATCACACTTTTTATCCATTTAGAGTTATATTTAATGTTGTGGAATGTGAATGAAACAAGTTGCTTTTATTGTGGCACACAAACTCTCTGAAGCCTCGTGAAAACTTGTACATTTTAGAACAAATGCATTAAAATAAACCCGTGATTTGGATTACAGCCAGCACTACAGTTACAGAGACTCATCCTCTGATCTAAATTCAGAATTCAATGCTGCCTTAGTTGCTACAGCATTCTGCTAGTAAGAACATTTCAGTATCAATAATGTTTCTGTAATATTAGTTTTCGTCGAACTGTGCAACTTTCTAATTATTTTAATTACAGTGTGAACAGATGTTTTTCAAACTTCGCAGGAATGTTATTTTTGCAACCTTACAGCCTAAGATGGTACATTGCTGAATGTTTTGCTAATGCTTTACGATATCTTAGTACTACTATGATTGGGACAGGAGAAAAGAAATCTGAAGTGCAAAACATCAGAAGATAATTAACTTTAAATGAAACGAAATGGGAAATTAATAGACATTGCAGCATGTAACATCCATGACAAGCTAGTGCTTTATAGATTTGTGCTTTGAATATTGCTATATATATATTCAGGTACTAGATGCAATACAAAATATGTCTGAATTTTTCGGACAAAATAGACAGTGGAATCTAAAAGCTTGAAAGGACCATATACTTCACCACGAGCACTAGCACAGCTGTGAACCTACTGCTTGTGAACTTCCCTGTAATGAGCGTTTCTTATTTATACTGGATTTAGAATAAGTTAAATCTGCATCTGTGTACAGAAACTGAATAGTTCTAATGAAATCACAGAATTCTAATGAAACTGACGAAGGTTGTTTTAGTGAAATAAGTGCCAAACAAAGATTTCTGAGTATTAAAGCTTTTTTTCCAATTATTTCTTTCTCAACCCACAAACAAGAACTAAAACCTTGACAGAATACTCACTTTATTTCAAAAGAAACAAATATTTTTACCAGTTTTTGGGACAAGATCCCATTTGAGTATCAAAATAAAAGAGCTATGCATATCCCATAATCTCTCTCTCTCTCTCTCTCTCTCTCTCTCTCTCTCTCTCACTGGTTGGGTTTGTTTGAAAACTCGCAGGCCCTTTGGCAGAAGAGCTCACAGGGGAAGGGTAGTGTGTCTGCTTTATGGCTGTGCTGACGTCAATGGCATAATTCAGATAGTTAGCAGGGTGCATTGCTCCCCACCAGGCCACTGCCAAAACCCGACACAGACTTCCTTCTCAGCCAGGCAAACATCTGCTCGTCTAATACAGACACAGTTTCCAACGCAGACCTGCATGTCTGACTATGCTGGAGTGTCTGATTTTGCTTTGAAGTGTTGTGTTTACTCTCTAATAGCATATAACAGCATACAAAAGAATACACAAGGTTAGAGCCTGAAAAGTAAACCTATTCCGTTATAAAGGACAGGAAAGAATGTGTATCTGGACTGATTCCTGACTGTGTATTCACAGCAGCCCATGTGACACTTACATTTCTTGTGTGACTTCTTGTTCATTGTTTTAGAAAACTGTTTTGATTCAAATCACAAGCGGAAAAAACGGCTATAAGGATTCCGCTGAGGCCTAAAAAAAACTAAAAACATAGAGTTCAAGCAACAAGCATTCATCTCTGATCATAAGCAGATGGACAGCATGAACTGAACAAGCTTTAGAACGTTAGATCTTTCCAGCAAGTATGTCTCATGCCTTGTACAGAGGCATCTGCCCTTTCTGTTCCCCCCTAAAGATAGTAATGTTGTGTGTGATGTCGACCTGATGCCCCAGCTGCCGTGAGAGACTCGACGAAGCCGTGCTGCACATTTGTAAAAGTCAAGCTCTCCCATTACCAACCAAACTATTCAAGTCAGCTGAAGAGACGCAGTGGAATTTTATCGCCTTCCACTTTACATGTCTAATATTTAATTCATTTTGCAAAAAGATTACACAAACTGTTTTTTTAGAAAAGCTGTATTGCATGGGCGTATATTATATTCACAAAGCATCTCAAAGTGACAGCTGAATGGGACGTATAGAGATTTCTCAGTCACTATGACAGTTGCAGAATATAATGGTGAGGCCTGCTGTTAAAAAAAAATAAATGTATGACAGGATGCTGTGATGTAGCCTGATGTGAAGCGACGTTATTGTTGTTACCCTAGAGTTGATCATTCGCCTATAATGATGTGTCCTGAAGTCCTTTATTCCTTTTATCCCACAGCAATTTGCTTTCTTGTTAGGAGGCACAGTAGTTTAGTGGTTAGCATGTTTGCCTTACACCTCCAGGGCTGATGGTTTGGTTCCTGCCTCTGCTCTGTGTGAAGTTTGCATTTAATCCACATGCTTTGAAGGTTTCCTCTGGGTACTCCAGTTTCCTCCCCTAGTCCAAATACATGTTTTTTAGACTGACTAACATCTCTAAATTGTCTATGTGTATGAATGGATGTGTGTGTGATGGACTGGCACCACGTCCAAGGTTTCCAATTTGTGCCCTGAGTCCCCTGTGATTGGCTTGAGGTTGCAGGATAAGTGCTACAAATAATAGATGGATTGCACATCTATATCTTTTAATGTTTAGATTAGGTGTTATAAAATGTCTCCAAAACATGTCAGTCTGGTTATCAATTATGTTTAAGCAGCTAACACAGCTTTTAACAGTCATCCCTACTTTCACAGCTACTCTTACAGAAAATAATTCAACACCCTCTAACTAATCATATTTGAGAATTCAACAGCTCTGTAGCATAGTATTTGTTTTCAAATTCTCTTTCATTTATAGGTTGATCCAGAGACTGAAATCAGAAGGCCTGCTCTCAGTCAGCTGACATAGAGGGACGCCAAATTCTAAAAATAAAAACTTCTGAAAACAAGACCTATGCAATACACTGTGCAAGAGGGAAGCTGTCAAAATTAAATACAGTTTACAACCTGGAGCCAAAATAAAGGTAATTTACACTTAGAGCCCTTAATCAGAATGAAATATTAAACAGCGGAAAAGGGGTGCACTGTATTTCTGAAAGCTCTCAACTGAAACCTGGAAAGAAAGATGTAGAGAAAGTCAGATATTTATCTTTTGCTAAGCAGCATGAATCTATCACAGAACAATAAATTACCGTGGCTTATATAAGCTGTTGTGATTTAATTTGAGAGGTGTATGAAAGCTGCATGGTTTGCACCAGGACACACTTGTGATAAATGTTTTGATGTGATAAATCACATCACAGAGAACAGCAGAAGAAAAACAGCACAAAGCATTACTGAATCATTACTCGTGTGATATACTAAGGTGGAATAATGGGACTGCGATGGTGTAATATGTCAGGGTAATAAACGAAGGAAAAGTCTTTGTAGAGCCACCATGTTCCTGTTGACTATTTGAGCAATGTAAAAGTACCTTCATGTACCACATTCAAATGCGTGACCTTATTCCCATGTGAGGACAAGTCATCTTTCGTTTCACATGCAACAAGGCCTCAGTGTGCAGCACTGCTTCAGGCCTAATTGCTAATAGAATATTATTATTTCAAATATTCTCATACAAGTGCGATTGCTAGCATATAATCACTGGAAACACTTCAGTATGAAGTCAAACGCTGCATTAAATATTTACTTCGTAGGGAAAGGTTAAAAGTAAATAAAAGTGCAAATGGTCAAGGAGTCATGGGGTAGTTAAGGGCTATGACATAATGGAATGGCTTTCTCGATCTGGTAAAAAATAATGTTTCTGTAAAAAATATTATAAAAGATGCTTAATTGAATTGCTGTTACTGCTTTCCCTTATTTATTGCTGTCCATGTCTTCATGCTTTGTTTATTTCATTTACAGTGATTTGTGTTATTATTGTTCATGTGTATACATCTCTTACACATAAACACATGGCATACACATACTGTATATACCTAATAAATAAATGTTATTTACCCATTTATATATAGTGATCAACTTAATTGCTACTATTTTGTTTTTCACATTGATGCAGTATTATTATTTTCATAGTATTATGTTAATTTAGTCTTTTCTATAACATTGTGAAAATATATTATTGTTAACTAGAAGCTTTAAATAAGCCCGCAGGAGTCTCTTCTTGCACTATATATAATAGTATATTTTTTGTGATATGTGTATATTTTAAATTGTGCAAGGAGTGAAGTGGTTGTTTGGCAACATTAGCCAAATGTATTTAGTGCATTCCTTTCCTTTGTCCTTTCCTTTGTCCTTTTCTTATCTTATTGTAGGTGTGTCCTCACTTCTGGATTATAATAATTGTGGTTTCTGCTGCTTAACACACTCTAACTGCCTCAACACAGGATATAAGTCCAATATCCCAATCGATGAGCTGGTATGAATATTAACATATATTAATATTAAAACATGATGTATACATGATATTCAGATTATCTTTATTTGTGTTTAAGGAGTAGTTTATTTAGAAATATTGGTACTGATAAAGAGCTGTTCCTGTAAGTGTTATAAAGCAAGGAAGAATTTTATCATTTTATTTTTTGATAAAAAAACTTCCTGTTACCTGATATGACATTTTTAATGGTTTATGTCATTTTTTCGCTCTTGAAGACATATTAAAAGGTCACGTTTTTAGTGCCCAGGGGTTTTACACTTACTCCATTCCTATTCCCCAAACACACACCTCTCTCACTGGAGACCAGGTCTGTTTGAAAATATTTGTAATGATGTCATCCCATCTCTAGGGGTTTGGAGTACATAAACATTGTGCACAGCTTAGATCTGAGGCCAGTTTGGCACATAGGGGTGAACCGATGGCTTTGGGACAGCGGTGTGGTATTCCTCACCTCCGCACACAGAATCAACACATGCTGCACATCAGTCGAGCGGCCGGCCTGCTACGACATGTAAACATCACACGCAAAGTTTCTCACATCAGTCAAAGTCATCTAGTGGTCAAACACCATCACGTAGGCATGGTACACACACACACACACACACACAAAGCAGAAAGATCTTTAGCTCCCAAGTAAAGGTAACAATCTACACACCCCCACCACCCCCACACAGACACAGACACTCAGCCGGACACTTGACTCAGTAGGGATGTGGTGTACAGAAATCTAGTCGAGCCGTCATGGTTATCACACAGGCTTCCTTTGGGCTGACGTTTTCCCGACAGACGGGAAGACCCTGTGTGTTTGGGTGGCCTGTTGCTGCCACTGTTGCTATGACTACCATGCCCAAAACAGATGATGGGAAAGGATTTGGCTGACGATGTTCTGCTGTTCCTAAACGGTGCCTGTGTTTAGTGAGTGTCTGTACTTTATAAATGAAGCCTTTTTTCTTATAAGTGTCTTTTTTTCTGCAGTAGTTTGAACATTACAGGAAATAAGGGAGAGGAGGGAGACAGCAAAAGGGAAAAAGGGAACAATGGCAAAAGTGAGAGGTAATAATTTATAAGGAAATGAGTTTAATTTACACTGTATAGAGGCTTTCATTTAAGAAAAAAAAAACACATGACTGTTTCAAAGAAATGAGTAAAGGCAAAGCCAGACAAATGTAATACAGAATCCAGAATCCAGAAAAAAAAAGATCAGAGATAAGAAATAATAGTGGAAGGCAGGTTTTAAGCTGGACTTCATAGAAGCAGTTCCACAGTGCTTGAAAGAGAAGCATTAATAGAATGTTTCCTATTCCTTTATTACTGGATGAGGACAAACAATGCATTAGCAGCCCTGGTTAGCCTGTTTAATGGCGCATGCCGGCGTGTGAGGTCAGTCGAGGTCCTGTGCTGGAAAACCGCCTGGATAATAATGTGTCAACTGAGTCTGAACACTACATAGCCTGGGAACAAGCAGAAAGTGTGGGAGACAGAGCAAGTGAACAAGGCCACACACACTGCAAGTGCTATGGCATCACTCTGTGTGTGTGTATATGTGTGAGTGAGTGAGTGACCTGACAGGACATGGTCACAGAGCAAATTACCACAGCTACGTAATAAAACACGTCAACCCCTAAGAGTTAATTATTTTCCTATAACAGCACATCACAATGCTTATTCCTCTTATAGCACAGCATTTTTTTACATTTGTTAATTTAAAAAGCACTTTATAGTTCCATATAATTACGTAATTATTACATGGAACATTCAAAAGAGTTATCATTTATAACAACCACATTGTCGTTTCTTTTTCTCTTTTTTCTTTTTATATATATATAAGTCAGATGAACTTCTCCATTCAGGAAGCTTCACCATAATGATGTGTAATCATATTTCTTTTTCATTAACATTATCTGAATCAGCTTAATAGATGCATTGAATTACTGTCAGAGCTTCTGATATTGAAAATTAAACATGATTCTGCTGACCAATCAGATTTGGGAATTCAGCAGTGGTATACAACAGAACAAGAAAATGAAAAAAAGAAAAAGAGAAGCTGCAAAGACTCTGAAAATCCAAAGCTAGATTATATGCATATATGAGTTAATAAAAAAAGCATCACTATATGGAAATATACATACACAGTCCTTCTAGATGTTTTTTTTTTGTGATTGTTGTGGTCAAAAAAGATTGATTTTGCTGCCGCTTTCTTCAGATTTTTTTTTACTTGAAATGAAAAAAAAAATTGCAAGCACTTCTTCTAAACTCCTAGAAGTGAAGACACATATGTAAGTACTTTCTATGATAGCTGGACACATGTTTGATGCATTAAAGAGTTGATGATGTCACATGACATGGCCATTTCCAACAGAAAATGAGCAGTAATTTTGAAAAAATGTAATATATATATATATATATATATATATATATATATTGTATCAAATATTGTGGAATTTGCTTGATTTTATGTTTATTTCTGTGATTGCAAAATTGTGAAATCCAGGAGGACTGCGTACAGTATACACGCACACACACCTGCACTGTTAATTGTGTTGGTTTCGCATAAAAGCACTTGTTTGTCTTGTGACTAAATGCCTGCTCAGTTACTTTATTGTGTCCCATGGCTGAAAAATGGCATCATCATCAGGGTTACAAGCCTATAGAACCATGCGTCTTGAGGCATTTGACAAAACAGGAAGTGCTTTTGATATTTCCTGGAAACCATTATACAGGAACTCAAGGCAAGCATTCTTGTGATAGTGAGTGATTCAAATGGTGACACAAAGACATAGTCATAGACAAGCACACAAACCATGGTTAAAACACTGGTTATGGTTCTAAAACCACAAACACATATCAATCCAACAAGGAACTACATTATACGGGAACAGAATCATTACAGGAAACTGTGAAATAACCGCATGTAGCCTCTGACATTAATTTCAGCCATTAGTTTTGTGGCTGTGGAAACAAATGCTGAGCTCATGTCTTCTGCCAAGGAGGGAATTACCAAAACCTCAGTGGTCAAACTCGCATTGCTCCAGGATTACTCGCTAATATTGCTGTTGGAGATCACTCGCTCCATTCCGGACTGAGGCAGGACCCCCAACCGGGCTCCTCAGTGACGGTGACAGTGACGCAGGTTTGCGTTCTCTCGACTAGACCACCATAAAGCCCACCATTGTACTTCTCTGAGCAAGCAAGCCACGAAAAGCATTAGACAGATTACATAAACCGGGGAGCATTATTAGGCCTAAGGCAGCTAGATCTAACAATATTAGCACTCTGTTAAAAAAAAAAGCAGCTGGCTACATTGTGCTGCTTTAAGATCAGATTTCATTGCAGTGGTCAATCCTGCTTTATGGCACTAAGCCTAAATCAATAAGACTGAATTATGCCATGTGGCCTCAAGCTGTGATCAGCAGTCAATGTTCAAAACACACATGCTGATCCCTTCCAATGAAGGTTTACAGCTCTGAGTGATCCCACGTCACATACAGGGACTGGACCAAAAGCTCTGCACTGACATAAGCGTTGTGGATCTCAGTAAGGGTCATGCTTTTGCGTGAGGAGCAACGTGAGAGGCCTAAGCACACTTTTCCAATCGTCTATAGTGCTCTTGAGGCATGAATACCCTGTTTATCCTTCAAACTGAACTTTGGAAAGCTCTTGGTTTTTCTGTACAGCTGGAGAATCTTAACTGTCCATCAAACAAAGGGGAAGAGGAGCAAACAGCAAATAGCTCACTGATGTCAAACTCGTAATGTTACTCAGAAACCAGGAAGCATGAACCATTACGAATCTCTGAGAAGGAAGATGTCTTCTATAAATGCTAAATGAAAGTCTCTGTACAGACGAAGCGTCTGATTTGAGCGTCCAGACTGAATTTGTTGAAATATGAGGTGAAAGATCACGTTGTATGATTTTGCTAAATAAAAAAACAAGAATGATATAGTTTTACCTGTATGGAGAAAGACGAAAGCAAGTTCAGAATAACCTATTGATACATATTAAAGTTTCAGCTGATTAGTATTCTTCTGTGGGATTCTAGCTGTCATGTAAGGTGGAATCCTTATAATACTCATCTTTAAGCACCTCCTACAGCTTCAGCTGACTTTTAAACACCAACAGAGAGCTAACAGGAGTTACCAGAAGAGATTCAATGCCCCTTGACATTAAGTTTCTGGAACTGTACTAAAGAAAATAAATGACATTCTTCTAAAAGATATTCACTTTTTCAGGTCATCCTGGAAGAGACCAATCCCATCCGGAGAAATGAAACATCACAGGATAAAGGTGATGAAGTAGATGAACTCAGAAGAACTCTATTCACCTGTAGTGGCTCATCCTCTAGTTATTCAAATCATGCCAACTAATTAACAAACTAACAAACTAGCTAACTAAATAAATAAATGCCTCTCACTGTATGACGTAGACTTTTTTCCGTTAATTTGTCTCCATCAATGTGAACCAGCTCCAAGTATTAAACAACTGTCAGGCTCTGTCCATGTAGCAAAGACAAGCAGTTCAGTTTATTTTCTATGTTCACTCATCAGGCAGAAAATGATGATTTCCTGACATGGTATTACTGTTATTAAGCCCGAAAATCTGGGAAAAGTCTGTATTTCCTATCTGTCTTTTGTCTCTGTCATGCCTCTTCCTGTCCTAGCTCCATGCCTATGAAAAGACAAATGCGAGCCAAGCACCAATGAGGGAGGTGAGGAAGTGATGCTGCGAGTCTGCAGACATAAATGAGCAAAACGAAACAAATGCTTGGGATGACTTTCGTTGTTTGTTCCTACAAATTGCACTATTTCTCGTGACTAAACTGATGATGCTGCAATAAAGTATTCAGGCTAATTATAGACCCTGACTATTCTTACTGAAAGTGACACGAGTGGACACCACAGAAAAAAAATATTTATAGAAAAATGGGATTCCCTGCAGAGAATAGGAAATGGACCGTTACTGGATATAAGGCTTAGTGTTTATATAAACACTGACTTGCTGAAATTATCTGCCCTTTCCAGTCCTTTAACTGGAAGTGCACCTATATTTGACGCTTATCCCTTATTAGACAAGCAGAGTAATGGAGGCACCATGGAAACTTATCATGCCTGCCCTTCAGGGTTGTTTTTCATTTTAATCTAGTTATCATTCCATATTAAAATGGCACGGCAGTGATATGGCTGTTATGCCAAGGACACGCTGAGTGGCATTTCAGGCATTGCTTTAGGGTTGGACTAGCTGTTGGGAAAGACTTCAGTTCCCGAAAGCTTGATCAAATAACATCTTAGCCCTCAAACACTCCGATGTTGTCAGAATATGATCAATGGCGGAGAACTGAGTGGGTTAACGTGTGCTCGAAAGGAGCTGTGTGCCAACGCAGTCGAAGAGTGCACTGTGGAAAGGACATATTTACTAATGATAGGACACTTATGAGCGTAGATACATCATTTCAAAGACCGGAAGTTATTTCTCTTTGGCCAAACCGCTAATAAAAGCAGACGGACAAGAAAATCTGTGTACAAGCCAGACATGGTGGACTACTCAGTGCTTATCGCTGTTGTGACTCCATGTTAATCTCCGTAAGATAAAGCTTCTCCTTAAAAGGCAATCGGTAAAGTTCTAACTTATGGTTTAGTTATTTATTTTATGACACAGCATTGCTGTATTCTCAAATCTGCAAGCTTCATAACAGCAATAGTCCTAGTTCTATAACAATAGTTCAATACTTCCAGCTGTACATCTTTGGTTCTGTTAATGTGCCTGTACAGCTCATAAATCTCATAATAATCTAAGCAGAATAATTATTCGATTTAAAAAAACATGTTTTCACTGAACAAAGAAAAACATACTGCGTACTACACAATCATCAGTATGGTGAGGTTTTCTGTATAGAGACGTTTATTTAACATTTAAGGACAGAGTCTCCAGAGTCAAGGCTTTAAAAAGGTCAGAAAATTTCCGCCATGGAAAAGTCCTCAGGATAGAGCAGCTTTCCAGCTGCTTAATAACAGTCTGCAATTCTTTTTGTCTTATAAACTTCATGAGAAAAAAAAGAAAGGCTGGTGAGGGAACAACTGTTTATGGCTGCGTTATTATAAGGATCTTGTCTTGCAGATCCGTTACACAATATTAAAAATAGTTAAAAAGTGTTAATGAATAAAAATATTTTTTTTTGGTAAATAACTGCACTGTAAAAAAAAAAAAAAACATTTTGGGATTGCTAAACTTAAATAAATGAAAATTTTATATTCTGAATTGATATATTTTATATGTCTGAAACAATGACCATTGATAAAAGGGCTATACAAATATGGATTCTATTCCATAAAACAGTGCTCCCTATTTGTGTTTAATTTTATACTAATAAATAAATAAATAAATCCTATTATTAAATAAAAACAATATTCAGCTACAACAGTGAAACTAATAGTAAACTTTCATGAATATTTAGTGTAAGGAGCAGGAGGAATGTATGCTTAGTTCCACCTAATCTGTTAACTCTTAACAGGAAAGTGCATTTGCAAATGTTTTTCTCTCCTTCCCACGTTGTCAAATCAGTCACTTACCAAATCAAAACATTCTTATCATAACAAAACACTCTGATTACTATTAAGAGCTAGGAACCCTTTATTCCCAGTTGGACCGCTGGCTTGCAACAGTATGTGGAAAAAATCTCAGCAAGCTTAACACCTCCAAGATGCTTTCCTGTTGGGAGACTTTGAAAAGAGGGCACCTGATAAAGCAGACCACCGCACGTGTCTGTTTGTGTTTATGATAAGACGTGCAGACGTACAGGCCACACACACACACACACACGCACACACTCGTTGTGATAAGAATAGAGTCGTACAGAGCACCTGTTGGAAGCATCACAAGGCTGACAGACTGGCAATCTAAGCATCACGGCTTTTGCAACAACAACCCTGGTGTGTCTACGTGACAAAGTAAGCACCTCTGAAGTGTCTATGTGAAAGAACAGCACCTTTACCTATATCAAAGTATCTCATATAGCTACAGTTTTGCTTGGGATAACACCAGAATTTTGGCCATTCTTACGCCATTCACTTTAGCTTCTTTGTATATCAAAGACATAGTTAAATAGAATATTAAAAATGATTTAAGAGGTTTTCTTCTTATCAAGTATATATATCAAAGCCAGAGCACATGGCACAAAAGATCCACAATTCATCTTAGATGTGTCCTGATCTGTTTTTCTCTCCTACCTTAAACAGTCTTAACGCTTTACATCATCTCAGAACCACACACTAAGAGAGCACCTGAGGATACAGAGCCGTGTAATTATCTTCACACGTGCCTAATAATAGAAATAAACCTTTCTTCCTGAAAGTGACACAGAAGTGCACCAGGGAATTATTTATGCAAAAACGACATCTCTGCAGGGAAATGCAAATACATCTTTACTGGGTGTCACATGGTTGAGATTTATGAAAACCAGAAATATTACCTTTTTCCCCAGTACACTGGAGCTCAATTCGACTTATCTGACATTTTTAATCAGTATAAACAAATGAATGATTTTATGGCTGCGGGTCTGATATAAAATGAGTCAGGGCTCTGTTGGCTTTTAGTGAGAGAAGTTTTTGAGAGAAGAACAGAATTTTAGTGGTTGAAGATAACACCACTCTGAATAAGCCCTTGGGGCATCTCAGAGAGCAGAATGGGTTTAATATCACCATTTACTTGAAGGATTTTTGCCCCTAGTTGGCTGAGTAAAGCAGAAACATTAATATTGTGAAAAACTAACATTATGAAATACTACAAATTATTAAAGCCTACTTTCATAGAAGCCAATTAATCACCACTGTGCAGTGTGCAGACAAGACAAAGACATTTAATGCTGAATATGGACACATCCAAAACAGTTGCAAAACTGGCCACTGGTTAAAATGTATCTATTATTTCTTAAACCGTGAATAAAATAAGCTAATTATTAAGCTCCTGCATTCAAATCAAATCTATCCAGCCAATAGGCTCTAATGCATTAATCAATGTGGATGTTAATTGAAAAGATTGGTTAAGTAATGTTCATTAGAGAGACCGGAGCTCTGTTTTCTGATTATCAGTTATTTGAATAGTGCTTTAATAATGGAGATGGTCAGGAAGCAGCTTCACAGAAATCTATGAATTCAGGATATAAATTATACATTCATGCCTAATGAGCAAGCCAGAGGAAAGGAAAGGGAAAAATTCCCTGAGACGATATGAGGAAAAACTTTGAGATGAACCCGACAGAAGGGACCCATCCTCATCTGGGTGACACCAGAGACTGAGAATATAAAATAATGAATGGAATGAGTCTCCAGTGTCAGAACTGGCTCTGTAATGTGTTCTACCACAGCAGGATATTTAGGATATTCAGGATAGGAAACTTTCCATTTTGATGGTTTTTATTTCTCATAAAATAAAAAAAGGCAGGAAGTGAGATGAGGATTAATTATACTTGACATCATGCAACAGGTATTTTTTTGTTGTTGTTTTTAAAGAGAAATGTTTGATTATGCTGATGCAATATCAGCATGCATTAATTATGAATCTAACTCAAACTGCCTTTGAGTTGAATGTGTACTAAGGCATTATCTTGTAGGTGTGTATGTGTGGTTGAGGTGACACAACAGGATACAGAAGTATACACTCTGTTCTATCAACATGGCTTAATCTGACTGACAAATAACCATGTGCAGCTATGAAGCTTAGTACAATACCAGGGTGACAGGGGCAAATCCTGTGAAAGGAAGTAGTGGATAAGAAAGCTTTTAAAAGCTCTTAATTACAGCAGTCAAGAATCATTAACCCAATAAAGACATATTCTAATAACATGGTTAATGGTGATTTTATATCTCACCAGGAAACACTATGCTGTTTCCCAAAAGGCTTGTGTCAGATTCTTCAGCATTCTGTATGATGAAGCTTTGACACATCTTAGATTGGAATTGGATCATCTACAAAGTTTGCCACCTTTAAATGAATTTGTTAAGGCCCTCCTCTTTTGTAATGACCAATCACAAGCTTGGTCACATCCACGGAGTTCAGGCGAATCCTGTGCACGACTTTCGTTTGCTCTGCAAATATATCATATACATCATGGAAGTTAGTAGGAAGTAAGCTGAAGCCTGAGATGGAAACTTGTGTTCTTGCAAACTTATTCTTTCATTCTTAACCCACAGCGTATGACCGTGAAGCAAATCTGAATGATTTACCCAGAGACTCTGTTTACGTTCGTGTTGTGGCGTCATATGTACCTGTGATGTTCTTGTTTACAAACGCAGTAGGAAAAATCTTCTCACTATCAGGACATTTCACATAAACATATGATGTCAGAGGAGACACACACACACACACATGAAACAGACATGGACACAAATACATGAATGCACAGTCACATACATTATTCTCGTAAAACATATGAATTGAGAAGGATTCACCCAGGTACACTGACCAACTGCTCTCTTTTTCAGATTTGCTCATCTCTTCAATCTTGACTTTTTTTTTTTTAAACATGATACTGCTCTGACATGGCCCTGAAGAGGTCAACCACAGAGCGTCCATGGATAAGAGAGGATTTAGCAGTACTTCACAGTACGACTTGTCCTGATAAAAGATATGAACTGACCTAGACACAAATCTGTATGTGAATGTGATCATTACTGCGTGTGTGAGCATTTGTGTGTGTGTGTGTGTGTATATGAAAACTATGCTAGCAGCCAATCTTTCCCCATAAAAAAACGTTCAACATTTTCCCACTCATTAACTTGCAGGTAGAATCATCGCTCGGCATGTGAGAGAAGCTCACACGCACACGCACACACACACACACACACACACACACTGAAAAACACCTCCAGGGTTCCGGTGGATTCCAACAGTGAGGGGAAAAACAGGAAAAATCTGCGCTCTCCTTCCTGCCCTCTGACCCTGTTTGTGTGACACGCAGGAAGCAGTTTAGGAGCAGACAGGAGGTCAGTTGTTCTCTCATTCTCATTGTCTCCATAGCTGAGGGTTACATCATTAACTCGACTCGACAGACATGGAGACTCATAAAGCCTGAGTGTGTCATTGTGTCTGAGGAGGATAAGGAGGATGTTTATGTCAGGCAATATAAGATTCTTTAAAAAAAAAAAAAAATAGTGCACAGGTGTAAACAAGGCAGAATATGAAAGAATGAAAGAAAGCAGGAATTGACAGATGATAGACAACTTCCCTCCATTTACTCTGTGAGAGGAGGATCTTCCATGTGATGTGTTTTCAAATATGTCTGTATCTTGTGAAAGGGGAAACAACGGCGATGACGTGATACTGAACATGGGAATCGAGACAAATATGTGTCACTATGTCAGTGTAATAAAGTCTCTGTCAACAGGTCAGTCAACAAAATGATGGCAGGATTGGATCAGAATCAGATTCAGCAAATACGCATGCTATCAAAAAGGAAAAGAAATAAATAAAAAGAAATAAATAAACATTATGCACAGATATTTTTGCATAAGCTTCAGTATATCCCTAAAAACAAGTGTCTAAATTGTATTTTAATTGTTCAGTTGTTAAGGTTTTATCTTACAGGCAAACAACAACAACAAAATCAACAACAATGTCAAGCAGTTTTAATTTGATTATTGTCCTATTACACCACATGCCAAATTTTTTTATTCCTCTTATGCCACATCATACTTTTTTCCTCTGATTATAGTTCCATTTAATATCTGGAGCATCTGTGAAACAAGTTAGTTCCTGTTGTCATATGTGGCAGCTACAGACAGTCATTTCCTTAACAGCCTCTCTCTTTTCTTTACCAAGTCCTTACTGACTGTTACAGATCAGGAACACTTCACACTAATTTCATAGACCTTAAATTAATATCTCCTTATAGAAAACATCATCGTATCAACAAAATATAGAGTTTTCTTTCAAAAATAACATTTTAATCTGTTTGTTATCGCTCGCAGGTTACATGGAGTGTCCACCATACATGAACTCTTTTTTTACCAGAGGTCAGAAAGCCTACATTAACGCCTGAGTGTTTGTTGTTGTTCAGAACTGAATGTCTTTGTCATGTCACACTCCACAATGGTGGTTAACAGCTCTTATAAAAGCAGACACTCAGAGCTTTAAGCTCTAAATTTGTAGTTTTTCTCAAGTAACTTTTTACTTGGCCTACAAGGTGCAATATATTCTTATAAAAGTTCCAAGTGAGTGATACCAAACCCATTTCTGCATTCTCTGAGATGCCCCAAGTGCTTGTTCATAAGCACCTAAAGTTCGAAGGTGTTTACCTTCAACCACTAAAATTCTGTGTAAAGTTATCCAACAGAGGGGAAAACATCTCATGCTGAAAGCCAACAATGTCCTGACTCATTTTATATCAATACTGTGGTGATATATTAATTCATAAGTCAGTTTCCCTTACACAAATGGAATGCCAGTATACTGGTAAAAAGGGTTCATTGACATCCTTGCAAATGACAATCAGATGTCAGTATAAACCTGAGGACCTTTTATAGTACAGCTATAAAGACAATGCTGCCTGAGCTGCTGTTATAGAAACCCAATCAACACCTTCTGAATAACCAGACACAACAAGCATGGCAGCAAAATTTAAAATACTTCTTTAATGATTTTTTAAAAATATATTTTCATTTTTGCAATGCCCATGAACATTTGCGTACAATAGAAGTCTTCCTTTGTGGTTATGACATATGTACCTATTTAGTGTGTCAGCAGAGCAACAATGCTCAGTTGTTATAATACACACAATGTTTCAATTCTGTTGGCAGCTGAAAAAAAACACAAACAAGTACACTCTTGCACAATGCGGTGGTGTACACAACGCTGCTATAAGTTTCTAATTGTGCGTGCTAATGGTAATTAAACACAGCGTCAAAACAAATGAATAAGTAAATAAAAACGTAGCGCACTGAGACACTGAGTCACTTCAGCTCTGTATACTGGTAAGATTGATCAAGGCTGACTGGCTTCAGGAAGTGTATACCAGTCCACCTGGGCGGAGGGGAAGTCAACAAAAGCCACATGCTGCAGACTGACGTCAATCACAACCCACTGCACCTGACAGGAACACCTCCTACTGATAATACACACCTCGCTCTCTTACATTCTCTCTCTCTCTCTCTCTCTCTCTATCGGAGCTTGACTCTTTGTTCTTGTTATAAATGACTAGCAAATAGAGGAACTAATGAATCTACTGAAACGGTAGAATGAGGAAGTTCGTGACACTGTTTTTTTTTAGTAACATTTCCTTCAAAAAAAATATGAAATAAAAATTCAAATAATCTTTTTTCCAAAAAATAGTTTTTACAAATTACGGCTTTATTTTTACTTGATTTAATAATACAAAATCCTGAACGTCATGTGAACTGTCGTGTAAGGTGGAAGCTTTATATTTCTCAAGTACAGCTTCATCCCTTCCAGTATTACCTCACCCAAAACAAACGCAGCCAAGGATTTCTCAACTACTACAGCATTTTCCCTGTTTCAGAGAAATGCTTGTGTTTCTCTGTAGCGCAGGCTCCAGCTTGCATCTGTGAATTTCTGATGTGACGCTCCATGCGTCCCTCAAGGCCAAAGCGGGGGAATTTGATGGAATTTTCCCAGCCATTATCCCAAAATGCTGACCTCTCTCTTCAGACAAAACAGTCCCCTAAAATGGTATTGTGTGGCCAGTTCAGCAGGTGTGTGTAAGTGTGTGTGTGTGTACAGTGTATGTAAGGGTTTGAAAGCTATAGGGCAAATTATTGTACTTATGCTGACATTAGGCTCAATTCCGGTAAGGAGTGTGCATGCACACGTACACCATCATCACTGCTACGAACGTACTCTAGTCTCCCAAGGCCTATAAACAGAAACTAGACTCAACAATGTCAAATATGGGCAATATAGTATGGTGTGTTTGAGGGTGGGTAAGTGAATATGTGTATGGCCATGAGTATGGGAGCAATAAGTGCTTGCCACTTCCTGTGGGCTTCCACTGCTCCTGTACTAGACTCAACAATAGGTAATGTTCTGTGTGTGTGTGTGTGTGTGTGTGTTTTGTCAGGTCAATCACCAGAGTCTAGCCTGCAGATGAATGATGGTATATGAGAAGATGCTGGGAAGAGTGTGGGGAGTCACGTAGCCAAGTGTAACATAGTGAATTCACTCTAACTGGACAATTCCGCTGGGGCATTAAAAAAGAAAAATTCTATTTTCATCACTGTTATTTTTATTCACTATGATGTTTTTATGTTGTTATTACTCCTCCCTACACATAGTATGGGCTGCCTAGACTAGTTCCAGTTGTAGGGATGGATGTCAAGTCAGAAAAATTGAGGCAGGCAGTACAGAAAGCAGCGTAATGCATTTTGTTAATCTGAAAATATTTCCATAAAATAACTGCATAAAACTATGTTGTTTATAAAAAGAAAATCCGAAAGGAATTTCTCCCAATGATATTTTTATTGTCCTTTGAGTACATATGAAATAAAATACTGGCACTGATGTATACTTTTTCTTTGATGTTATTCCTTCTAAATGCACTGCTGTGTTAGCTTGAATTTTCCCTACAGGGGATTAAATAAAGGTACATCTCATCTCATCTCATATCAAATCAAATCAAATCAAACTGATATATTTAGACCTGCTTACTTTGCACTTAGCTTCTATTGCTGGTTAGATGCTTAACTGCACTTTCTTGTACTGGTACACTGCACTGTGACAAAAAAGTCTAATCTAATCTAATCTAATCTAATCTAATCTAATCTAATCTAATCTAATCTAATCTAATCTAATCTAATCTAACTGGAATATTTGAATCATGACAAAGTGATGTCAAGTGACTTTATTTTAAGATGTCTTAGCTCTCTGTTACATTTCATCCATCTCTTAGTTACACACACACACACACACACACACACACCACAGCGGAAAGATCACAAAGTAGGAAAATGCCCAGTCGGATGCCTGCTCTTTAAATAAGCATGTTAAAATGATACAAAGATAAGATATATTGGGTATTTTGAAACAGCTCAATGTCTCAGCACATGAAATGTTAATCAGACTGCTTTACACATTCACATTATAATGAAGTGTGATGGCTTACCAGACAGGCAGACTCTGGTGAGGGAGGGCTGCGTGGTAGCCGGTGATCTCCTAAATGGAAAAAAGTGTGCATATAATATTGGGCTTCAGCACATTTAATATATTTAACAGGATATAAAACTACCACATTTATTTGTGTGCCTCTGCGTTTCATGTTATCAGAGAGAACTGAACTTATACCTCAACGTTATGACAACTGAAGACTGAAATAAAGTCTAATATGTAATGCTGTAAATCATGTATTAATTGCTTAGACATATGAATACGCTCTAGATCTTTAATGTTATATGGAATTTCCTTCAATAATCCCAGAGAGAACTGATCTTCCTGAATATTTCCAGAAAGAACAGCCAGCCTGTGAGATTGATTTGATCTCCATCTGTCTGGCTCAGGACGTGACAGACTTGATCAAAACCCAACAAACGCCTCTAACAGAGTGTCTTAATTGGTTTGACGTAGCTCGTGGTAAGTCGAGGGGAAAAATAATCCCTGTGCTTAATAAAAGTGAGGAATTGCCTTTTTCTCCCTCCGCTCTCAGATTCCAGGTGGAAAAACGTGTCACTGAGAGGAAACGACAGACACGTGGAAAAGACCTAAGCAGGCGATTAATGTTTTTAAAGTGGTCGAATGCTAAGTGGAAAGTGGGATGAGGAAAATGTTAGACGGGGTCAGTGCACTTTATTGCTGAGAGTGGCTCCACGCTGTGCTCACACTGCCCTCTTGTGTTTCAGCAAACACACTGCTGCCTGTGATACGGTCAGGAGCTACTGTAGGCTTATGAGGGGAAAAACACCATCTTCCATCCATCTGTCCATCAGTTTTATGTAGCGCTTATCCTACACAGGGTCAAGGGAGGCCTGGAGCCGATCCCAGGGAACTTGGGGCATGAGGAAGGGGGACACCCTGGACACTATTGCAGGGCACAATCACATACACACAACTGCACACACTACAGACAATTTATAAACGCCAATTAACTGAAGGAGGACACCAAAATACCCACAGAGAACACAAATCCAACCCTAACCCAACCCCATTATCCCATATACCACTTCACATTCTAGTAAGCACTCTACAAGTAGTGTCACCTAATGTCGCTCAAGGCTCTATGTACACTATATGTCAGCATGGCATCTGTTGTGCAGCCTGTGAGATTAAGCCACCAGAAATATGATTTCCAAACAATTTGAACATGTCAGAAAGTCCCCTGCATGTAAAATTCCCAGACTAAAATATCCCAAAATGGAAGAGATCCCAGGTAGCAGCATGTTTATTTGTTATGTGCTAAAATGTTGTAGCTTTAATGCAGCTAAGAAATGCCCAATGATGTATTCGAGTGCAGATGAAAAAATTACACACTTTAATTGTGAAACATCAGACTTAAAAATTGGATTAAAAATATATTTGAATGTTAAATCAGTATTTAATGGTATTCATAATATGCAGAGAAACAAAAAAACATACCTGGTTAACTTACTACAAAGTAATAATACTGTCAGTTTCTAATCAAACTGTAACAATATTATTAATTGTAATAATATAGATGTCAGTTTTTAGAATGATCATTTGTGAATTGAAAAGGAAAAAAAGGATGGTTTTGTACAATATAAATAATCATCCAAAAGTATTTTTTTCTGAGTTATATTTCAGCTTGGGAAGTGCATTCATGTACGTAAACATAACTTACTTATTTGATGTACACTGTACATTAGTCAGCACTGTGAAATTGTTTCTGACACTTCGAAGGCTAGCCAAAACCTAGACACAGACAGAGTGAGTATTTAAATAAATATATTTACTAGTACAAAAGTCAACATTAACCTAAGAAAAGCTCCAGTCTACTGCTGAGCAATCACATTAATGACGACAAAATGACGTGAAACAACAGTCATGTTTACCTGAGCGAAAGGCGTGACGATTAGGTCATCCCCATGCCTGCGAAGAAAACAGGATATGATAACATTCTTTTAAAATTAGATTTCAGGAAACAAAGGCACATTAAGCAAAACTCTAAACGTCATCATAGCAAAGTGTCACGAATTAGCGCGTCTCACTGTAGAGGTATTTGCTAAAAGAGGCTGCTAACGACTTACTGTGCTGATGATTACAAATTGCATAAAAAGTGTGACTCTGTACACAATCCAGCACAATCTCTGAGATCTAAAATGCAATTTCGGGTAAGAAGACGTCATTGGGAAATGTGTTTTGCGTAATGGCAGGCAGTCAGTGCCAGTTGAGGCCATCAGAGGAAATCAGGCAGCATGTGGGACATGCGGCAGCCTGCCCTCAATTCCTTCCCCCTAATATCAACCAAATCAAGGTCCTGTGGGTTTGTTTTTCATTCACAAATTTTAAGCACATTGCTGAAAGGCTTATCATTATACTGAATATTTTGACATTCTAAAAAAATAATAAAAAGGCAGACAGATTTATACATTTAGGCCAAAATGCTCCTGTTTTCCACAAACTCCCTAATGTTTAAAATGTACATATGCATTTATGTATTTAAAATGTAATTAAAAATACAGTTTCTTTTAATCGATGCTCGCTTGTAACCTATTGAGCTATAGACTGTGCTTTTGGTGTAGACATATCATAAAATCATCAAAGACGTCTTTAACAACTGCATTTATACTAAATGTTAATGATCGTGACTGACAGCAGGTCATTTAAAACAAGCAAACAATTTAATAAAAGAATAATTTACTAATAAAATATCTTGAATATATTATTATTATTATTACTACTATATGTCCTGTTATAGGGTTACAGTAAAAATATTTAAAAATAATTCAACCTGTTTCTAGAAACGTTTAAGAATTTCAAACATGACTGTATGATAGTCTTGTTCTATTAGCAAATACCTTTAAAGGCTTTAAATTCAATTAACATTTTAATACTAATATATTTATGTATGTATGTGTCTATAAAAGCAGAATATGAAACTGGAAAGCCTGAAATGATTAAAAGGATCTAAAAACAAGCAGAATAATCGGATCTTTTTGATTTTCTATCCTCTTACAAAGACATTTAGTAGATATATTTGCCCATACTCCAGTGCAATGTGTGAGTTTTGATAAACATTTGGATGTCCAGAGCATATAACAAAACAACTGAATCATTTGCTTTCCTATTAAGGCAAAGTTTACGACAGTGAATAACAATAATCTCATGTAAAGTCTTATGTTTAGATGAAACAGACTGTTCTGTAGAGTAATGGTGCGTTCAAGTCATGTTGAAAAGATCGCATTTACCAGCTGAATGCATGTGAACGGCAACACAAAGTCGCAATTATGAGTGGGAATCTTTTTGATCTTCTTTGAGCTCTGAGTTTCCGATTAGGGGGTGTGTCAGTAAGAAAACATGCTGGAACTGCATGTGTGAGGAACATGACAGCAGAAGATAGAGAGAGAAAGAGATATCACTAAAGTAAAATAAACACCATACTACTTTGGGGATCCATCAGTTACATGTCTTTGTCAGGCTTTTTTTTTTTTTTTTTTAATTTAGGCTCTGGCTTAAGCAAAATGACCTGAACTCACACATTGTCATAACTCAAAAACACAAATTTCCCAGGAGGACTTGAGTGCACAGTAAGTAACCTGGTGATTTGGATTTTTTCCTGTTTGTGTTACATTTGTCTTGGTTTGTCTAAATTATTTTTGTGATTATTGTTGTGATATGTGAGGCATCATTATAATAATTGTTGTTGTTGTTTTAACTCACAGCTCTGAGGCAACAGAGGAGTTGCGGGACATGGATTTGGGCGAGAGGTCGTAGTCGCTGTCTGAGCGATATAGAAAAGACTCTCGCCGCTGGTTGTGTCCGGTTTGGGAGAAGTTGGGGTGCAGGATGAGCCCTGAGCCCGGGGAAGCCTGTGGATCCAGAGGACTGCATCCTGCAGACGGTCCGTTCTCCACATCGAAGCTGCAACAGCAAACACAAGCAAGAAATCTGTATGAATGGCTCAGTTCACAAACTTTCACAGTATGACTAGTCAAATACCCTGAAAAAAACAAGGATCCTGAAGCTCTGAGGTGGCAGTAATACAGGAGAACCTGAACCCTGGACCATGAAGCTCTGAGGCAGTGCTGCTTTTAAAGAACTTGGAAAATAGTATAGATTTAATGTAACATATTTTATATGATGTAGTCACCTAACAATTAAAACATATTTAACATTTTATATTTTAGGTCATTTTGAGACTGGTTACAGCTGCTTAACTTCTGTTTTAGTTTAGAAGAAATCAGAAATAAACTTTTCATTTATTAGAAGCTTTCTTAAAATCAAATGTCTTATGATTATTAAAAAAAAACTATTTAATCAGGATTTTCCAAACCTGTAACCAGCAATGTAGCTCTATAAAAGTCTACACATGTCTACACAGAGCACATTAAAACAGACTCTGGGCATCTCTGATTTTTAAATTAGACAGCAATCTACAGTTGACTGATGTGGAAGTTTAAGGGAGTGATATAAATGAAGTTAGCATAAGTACTCCCATAAGACAACAAAGTTTTGGAAAGTCTCAGAGATTCCCAGTAAGTGGGGAGGAAGCAAGTCGCATCCTTCCAAGCCCTCAGGAAGTGCAGGGGAGATGTCCTTGGCCCACTTCAAACGAGACACCCGCAATGGAAGTACACCAAGCTTAACTCAAACAAACACTGCTCAAATTTGGATGTGTGTGTTACCTCAGAAGTGGCTAGAGAAAGATAGTGGGAGACATTCTCTTTTTACCAGCACTGGGTTTTGGTGTCCTTGTGACTTTTGGTCGTTTCACAGCATGTGTACTGAGATGGTTTTAGACAACCCCTAAAGCCACAAGCAGGAAAGGAAGAGACAGCTGTGTTTCAGACAAGCTGAAGGGCTATGCTTTCAGTTGTTTGCTTTCTACTCACAGTTTCACAAATGTCAACTAAACTTGGAACCACATATTGGAGTATTCTTAAGGTGTGTGCATATGGATTTTCAATTTCTTTACTAAATGTCCTAAAAACAGGGTAAATTTACAACAAACACATCATAATCATAGTATCCACATCAACTCAGCTAATTAAAACCTTTCAACATTTTGCACAGTAAATTCTTACAGTCAACTGACCATTACTGAACAACTACTAATTTCCTCTACATACAATACAAACAAACACAGTGAAGTTGGTGATAACAGTATCTGTTGACACTAAGTCATCTGACTCATTTTGTGGCCATTACGTCAGAGTGAGCTTTGGGGTTTGACAGAGTCTTTGTGTCTACTAAGTTCAGATACTTTATTAAGCACCTTACAGTGTAACAACATCCCACTATTGTCGTCCCTCCTTCCTGACAGACCAACACTATAACACAAAAATGCAATGTTATATCACTGGTACTTGTGCATACAATTTTATTTCATTTATTGCATGACACTGAATAGTACAATAGTGTAGCATGGTATAGTAGTATGGTGCATAGTATGGTGCAGTGTAGTACATTTGATGCCACATGGTATAGTATGGTGCAGTATGGTATAGTATAGGGTGCAGTATGTTTTAGTATGATGCAGCATGGTGTATAATGGTGCAGTGTAGTATATAATATAGTATGGTGTAGTATATGATGCAGCATGTTGTAGAATGGTGCAGTATAGTATAGTATGGTATAGTATAGTATGGTATAGTATATGATGCAGCATGTTGTAGAATGGTGCAGTATATTATATTATATTATATTATATTATATTATATTATATTATATTATATTATATTATATTATAGTATAGTATAGTATAGTATGGTATAGTATATGATGCAGCATGTTGTAGAATGGTGCAGTATATTATATTATATTATATTATATTATATTATATTATATTATATTATATTATATTATATTATATTATATTATATTATATTATAGTATAGTATAGTATGGTGTAGTATATGATGCAGCATGTTGTAGAATGGTGCAGTATAGTAAAGTATATTATAGTATAGTATAGTATAGTATATTGTAGTATAGTATGGTGCAGTATGGTGTAGTATATGAGGCAGCATGGTGTAGTATGGTGCAGTATGTGATGTAGCATGGTGTAGTGTGGTGCACTATGGTATAGTTTAGAACAGTGCAATGTGGTGCAGCAGGTGTAGCATGGTGCAGTTTGGTTTTGGTATAGTAAGGTGCATTAAGATACAGTGTGGTACCCTATTACACTGAATGTAACAGCATGATGCAGTATAATGTGATGACAGCACTGTATAGTATGCTACAACATGTTGCAGAACAGTGCAATATTGTACAATATCTGCAGAATCTGCAATATCTGCAGAATTATACAGCATAATGGTGTAGGATATGATGCAGCATGTTGTAGAATGGTGCAGTATAGTAGAGTATATTATAGTATAGTATAGTATAGTATATGATGCAGCATGGTGTAGTATGGTGCTTTATAGTGTATTATATGATGCAGCATGGTGTAGTGTGGTGCAGTATGATATAGTATAGTACAGTATGGTGTAGTATATGATGCAGCATGGTGTATTGTAGTGCTGTATGGTATAGTATAGTATAGTATAGTATAGTATAGTATAGTATAGTATAGTATAGTGTAGTATAGTATAGTATAGTATAGTATAGTATAGTATAGTATAGTGAAGTATATGATCCCGTATGGTGTAGTGTAGTGCTGTATGGTGTAATATATAATGCAGCACGGTGTAGTGTGCTGCAGTATGTTTTAGTATAGTATAGTATAGTATAGTATATTGTAGTATAGTATGGTGCAGTATGGTGTAGTATATGAGGCAGCATGGTGTAGTATGGTGCAGTATGTGATGTAGCATGGTGTAGTGTGGTGCACTATGGTATAGTTTAGAACAGTGCAATGTGGTGCAGCAGGTGTAGCATGGTGCAGTTTGGTTTTGGTATAGTAAAGTGCATTAAGATACAGTGTGGTACCCTATTACATTGAATGTAACAGCATGATGCAGTATAATGTGATGACAGCACTGTATAATATGCTACAACATGTTGCAGAACAGTGCAATATTGTACAATATCTGCAGAATCTGCAATATCTGCAGAATTATACAGCATAATTTAGTATAGTGTATAGATTATTCAATATGGTACAAATTGGCATTTTATGGTGTTAAGGAGCAGTATGGTAGAGTAATGTACAGTGTGGTACAGCATGGTGAATTATAGTGTATAGCACAGTAGAATGGTGCAATATGGTTGATGATTTTATATAGTACAGTGGCATGTTTCAGCATAGAGCATTTTGGTATAATGCTGTATGTTATAGTCCAGTGTGGTACATTATACAACAGTATAGAGGTTAATATATTGGGGTAGCATGGGATAGAAGTATGTTAATGTATGGTGAGTTCATTATAGTACAGTATACCACAGAATTGTGCAGTAAGTTACAATATATTACAGAAGGGTGTGGTATGGTACAGTAGGGTGCAGTAAAGTACCTGATAGTACTGTACAATGCAGTATGGTACAGTATTTCTAAATGGTACAGTTAAATAAGAGATGCAGCATCTGTTCTAGTCTCATGCATTTTAGCTTAGATCGCAAGATTTATGGAGAAAAGATATTATGTTGCTTTGCAGGAAACCTGCAGGAAACTAGGTAATGATTTTGTTTCAAATTACTGTCAATATAAAATGTCAGAAAGCTTTAGAAAGCTTCTGCTAGCCTGAGGAGGTAAAGACCAGCTTCTGTCTTACATACTCAGAGTGTAAGATCTTTGTGACCTGTGAAAATCAAGTTCTCTGGAGGAGCAGGGTGCCCACTCCTTTTACTCTGGGGGAAAAAATCATTCTCGCAGGATGTCCTGTATTCTGAGTCACTCTAAACCCCAAGATGACAACAGGCTTGAAAACAGATATAAGGAAGTAACAGTCATGACCTTGTCTATCTGATATGTCATGCTCCCATGACAAAAGTGTAAAGACTTAAAGTGATGTCAAAGGCGTTTTAATCAATACACAGATGATACCCTAATATTATGTACGACCCCCTCACACACGTACGGAGCAGCCGAAAGATCAACAACAGCAACCAGTATTATAAGTATTTTTGTATTGTTTATTGTAAATAGGTTTATTGTAAATAGAAGTGTATCAGGTTTAAGGTAATATAAGTGGCTATTGAGGACAATGGACCAGTAGGACTTTATACTTTTGCAACAACAAAATGAAATTAATTTTTCGTCAATTTGTCTCGTTTTATTTGACTCAGCCTCATGAGTCAATATCATGAATATCATGAATGATATGAAATATCATCACTGTTAATTTTCCCACTGTTAAAATGAAATATATGAAAGAACACACACACACACACACACACTTACAATGCACATTGGGCAAACTGGCTTAATAAAAAGACCTAGGACTGTGTCTTTCTAATGAGCATAATAACATATTATTTGTTTTGTTTCGACTATTTCTCTCTAGAATCGCAGAATATAAAGTGATGACTAATAGATTATTCATCACTCTTTATTTAGATTAATTATGACCAATTAATAGGATAATTTCACCCCAACAGTGTAATTTACCTAAATTTACCTAGGATCCTAAATGTCACATTAGAAACAACAATTGTGTGTGTATTTTAATACAACAGTAAAAGCAACATGTTTTAAACTTGCGTAAGCCCATTTTTTGCCATTTGATGAAAAACAAATGAAAAACATTATGGTAGTAGGTTTATTGAAATTATATCTCAATATTTCAGAATGAAAATATTACTGAAAACTATAACTAGTATAAGTAATGAGTTGTAAAAATTGTCTAGATATCAAAGATTGTCTAACAATGAGCACATGTGAGGCAAATATCTGTGTAAGACTTATGGAGCCTATTCACATTATTAACATAGACACAGGAAAGATTATTTAAATGTTTTTTTTTCCCTCCCTCTATTTTGAATGTGACATCATATAACACAATTCTTCTTTGTAAATCATCCACAACACACACACACACACACACACATATAAGCACACACACACTAGCTAACTACATGTGCAAATCTGTTGATTTCATTGTGATGTTCAGTTCACAAAACTTTAAGCATTAGTCTGTTAAGACAACCAGTGGATGTATATTTTACATTTATTTAAACATTACTGACTTTAACTACTCACAAATTACATGCAGGTAAGATTACATACAGTTGAGGTAGAACAATGTACAGAATACTGTCACATTGCTTTTCTAAACTAAAAGGGAAATTTTACAATTCTTAATTAGTTAAAATGTCATTAGTCAGTAGTATCTGATGCCAGTAGTCTGATAAATGTCAGTAATCTGATAAATGTCAACAGTCAGTGGTATCTGATGTCAGTAGTTTGATGTCAGTCGTATCTGATAACTGTCAGTAGTCAGATGTATCTGATGTCAGTAGTCTGATGAATGTCAGTAATCTGATAAATGTCAACAGTCAGTGGTATCTGATGTCAGTAGTTTGATGTCAGTCGTATCTGATAACTGTCAGTAGTCAGATGTATCTGATGTCAGTAGTCTGATGAATGTCAGTCGTATCTGATAAATGTCCGTAGTCAGAAGTATCAGATGCCAGTATTCTGACAAATGCCAGTGGTCTAAAAAATGTTGATTTGCAGTCAGTAGTATCTGATGTCATAAGTCTGATAAATGTCAGTAGTCTGTAGTATCCGACAAATGTCACTAGTTCTGTAGTACTAATATTTGACTGACAAGCTGCAAATCAATGTTTTATAAATATTGTTGGTATTTAAGTGAACTTTAGGTGCAGCCCTAAATCCAACTTAAGTGCTTGTTGCCAGAAAAAAGTTTAACTGACCACAGAACCTGGGTGGACTTAAAATTCCAGTAGCATCTATTCAATTCCAGGTTTGAATGTTTGTATTTAAATAGAAAGAAATAAAGAAAAGTCAGCTAATGTTTACAGATAGAGCACATATGACCTATATGACAATAAGAAGGTGTAAACCCTGCTTTAAATGCCACTAAATTACTGAACTTATGCAAGTGATTATGAGTAATGCATAGCCGGGAGCCTAAGAGAGCATAATTAGCCCTGTTCTCTGGGTGAAACGGATGTCTGCTTTCTGTCTCCTGTCAATCAGAATAGGGTTAACCAATCAGAAGTGGCTAGCTCATGTGTTCAGAAAAGCATAGTCCAGCTCAGCGTTATATGACATCTCATAAGCAGTGGTGTGAAAAGACACGGCAGCGGAGGAAGGACATGTCAGCTTTCACACTCGCAGATAAGGAGACTCAGCTGATGAATGAGAGTGAGCTAGAAACAGTAACTCGTGTCAGTGTTACATTTTGAATTGCTCAACAGTCTTGTTTGAGGCTGCACTCAATGGGGATTTGAATGAGAGCAGTGAAAAATAAGAACGATTAAACAGAGTGACAATATATTTATTAAACATTCAGGCTTGTGGAAGAATGAGCCAATTTGGAGAACTGGTCAAAACAATTTTGTGACGTTTGCAGGCTTGACACATGACTTTGGGGAAAACGGGGACTTTTGGCCAGGGAGAAGCATTTCTACAGCTGTGGGAAATGGTGTGTTTAGAGAGACAGAAAGAGAGAGAGAGAGAGAGAGAGAGAGAGAGGGAGAAAAAGAGAGAGAGAGAGAGAGAGAGAGAGAGAGAGAGAGAAAGAGAGAGAGAGAAGATGGACAAGAATTTTACAAATATGGTCCAGGGAAATAAGACATGCTGTGAGCTTTGCTGTAAATGGCATAAAATTACAGCATGGGGCAAATGAATTAGCTTACTGTGGAACAGTGTACTGTTTTTTCCATGACATACTTTAGTCTGCATAGCTCCCCAAATGGCACTAGTCTGGGTAATTTGTGTGTCTGTGTGTGTTTAGGAAGAAGATGTTTGTATGGCTTTGTGTCCAGCGTTTTACTTCTACAGTGACATACACCTGATTTTTTTAAGAAGATATAAGAAAGGACCTCACAAACTATGATGATGGATAATGTAAATATAGAAAGCTAGCTAGCTGTGTAGATGTGTATACTGTATCAATGCAGAATGTTAACAGACAAAAATCTGATGTAATAATAGAAATCCTTGAGCATGAAAAATTGCCTTGAGTATGTTGCTACTAGCATGTGTTAACCCCAAGCAAACACCAAATCAGCCCATACTGGCCAAACATGATAAAGTGTCTTAAATCAACACTGCAACCATGTCTCTGAAATACTATCAAACAGTTGCTCTACAGCTACGGTGAAGGACATCTGAAGAACAAAAGAACATTCAGCCCATAGCAGAAGACCTTTAGATACAGATACTAAGCACATACTATGTACATACACACACAATGTGCAAACACACAGACAGAAAAGATGATAAAAGTATGAGCACATAAAATTAGAAGATCACAGGTTACATTTGCTTATGGGGTTAAGTGTCTACCCTCCCAACTGCTTTGCATCACAAGAGTGATATACAATAAACTGAACACAACTCTGCTAGAAATCTGTATACAAGTATGCTTTATGAATAAAATGAACACAGGCCTGGGTGTGTTGTTATAGAAAATCAAAAACAGGGTGATGTGAAGTGTTTAATTCCTCTTATACCACGGCAATTTATATGTTTTATTAATTAAAGAATAATAAAGATAGACAGTACATTTTATCCTCATATAGCTATATGCTTAATGCCATTCCTAAAGCATGTTCCAGTTATCATTTATTTAATCTTAAATGATCTTAATGCTGCTATAAACAGTTCTTTCGCAGTCTCTCATTTTGTGTCTCAGATCTTAATAAGACACAAACCCCCCCCCCGAGCTTATCATGTTACCATGAAACACAACACTCTCCAGCCTGCAGACCTAAACAACCAGCTTTATCTCTGATTCTGTTGTACTACAGAGTCTGTATTACTAAGACTACTTCCAAAAAGGCTAAGTAAAAAGATTTATAAAAAGTGACATTTTCTCCCCAAATCCCTACATAAGTAATGGCACATTAATAAATGTATAAGTCTGTGATTCGTCGTGCAGCAGGCACTACTGTCAGAGCTACTACTGTAGAAAACTTATCAACGCCTTCTGACCAATCAGAGTTGAGAATCTGACACCACTGTTGAGTTGTGTAATGTAATGTCTACACTCTGACATGTCAGCAAATGATAAACAACAAATGGCAAAATGTAGAGGGCTTCTCTGGCTTGTCTAAAAGGTGGAACCCATAATGGTTCTGTCTAAATGTTCCAAATGTATGTTACTATGTACTTGCTTTCATGTAAAGCAAGACCTTTACCAACTCACAAAATACCTTAATATATGTATGCACATACAATAATATGTACACAAACATACACACACATATGTATTGTACATATTTAATTTAATATTAACTGTATATATGCAAGTTAAATGAGTGTTACGTTTACCTACTTTTGATACACAACAACCCAAAACAAAAACACTATTGGCTACCAAACATATTGCTAATGAGTCAACACAAACCCAGCACTCGTATAAATGCAACAATCCCGCTTGCTAAAAAAGACAAACCATAATCTCTTCTAACCCCATGAACCTATTTTGATTTAGAAAATAAAGGATGATTTTAGACCCGTCAGTTCAACTCACAACACGATGAGGAGACTGTGCAGGCGTAGTACAAGCTCCCTGTCATGTTTGTGAAACCTGGGTTTGTTTTTGCACTGAAACTAAAGCATGACATAAGACGATATAGGAATGAATTGTACCGCAGCTACATTCCCACCCTGAAGTGACGGCTGACTCAATCTGCCCTGCAGATTATACATCAGCTTACAAACAGTCGCACAGCCCTTCAGGCGTGATCTCAGGTCAAACAGGGAGCGAGAAAGTCTACAACAAGGATATATGCAGAGGTTTTGCTGCTCTACTTCTGCAAGAGTTGGCCTAGTTTCAGCTGAGAGACCTTTACTCCTGTGCTGCGACAGTCAGACGCATGACAGACAAACATGCAAATCAGTCTAATGCACAAAAAGGAAGAGAGGGAGCATGAAAGTGAGAGATAAACATGTAAATCAGACAGTCCTTGAGACAGATAGACAGACAGATGGTGAGAGACAGACAGAATGAGTCAGAGAAAAGTATGAGAATGAATGTGTTCTGACCTGAAGGTAGGAGTGTGCAGCCTTTTTACCACTTCTTCACTAAAGTCGAAGTAAATCCTGCCCTTGTGACAGGGCGACCGCCGGTACATGGCCCTGAGACGCACTGCTATGCTCTCAAACACACACTAGCAGCATCGGTCCAGCATGACTCCACGCTCACACACACACATTCACACACTCACACCCACTGAGCCCTCCCACTGAGCTGAGCTCCATGCTGTAGCCACTTCCTCCCAAAGCTACACCATGAGGCTCTCAAACACAAAAGCAGGAGGGGAAACACAGAGCCACGTTCTAATCCGGGACTGGAGTCTGACTCGTGGATCTGGACTTAGTGTGACCTTTTTTTAATTCAGCATCTGATTCAAATTTCCAACCTGAAATGCACAGCAATATCTGGCAGTCTGATGTAGGTAACCGGAGCACATGTCTGAGATGCGTTCCATAGCTCAGTAATAGTGCGGCTTATTTTTCCCTTCAAGTGCAGCTGTTTAACCGACCAAACATGTTTCACAGGCTTTTCTTACAACACAATGCAAAAAAGTTTTCATGCTGTGAGCCATGCCGGATTTGCTTGTGGTTTACAGTCTAACAATAGGGTCTGATGTGCTGTGCTGGGAGATTCACTGAATTTTTTATTTTTTTTAAAAAAAGATCATAGTCACACCAAAGCAAAATACTAATGTTTATGAAATACATAAAGAGTCATTATTAACGAGTTAATGTAGTCTTTCTGTTGAGTCAAACCAGTCTGCTCTCTCTCATGCATAATAAAATCTTTTGCATTACTATTAAATAATAATATAATAATAGAATACAAGACTCTTACAATGCTCTTATCTGCTGCAATGTGTCAGATCATCACTGTAACATCTGGTGGTATTTTCTGTCAAGTAAGACCTTTACATATTCACTAAACAACAAAGCATCACAATGTCCGTATTCTACGGCATGCCTGTGTATGCAGACACACAAACACAGTGGTGCATAAAAACACACAAACAGCAGAAAACAGGCAAGTCTGATATTACAATGTCGCTAAAACCACATGTCGAGCACCGTAACACAAAAATGTACAATCAGTTCAGATGACCTTTTCAATCTGGTAAAATAAGGTGTTATTTTTGTGGCATGTACAGTCAAGACAAGAGGCCTCATGGAAAAATCTCTACCACTGACTCACATCTAGATCAGATAAGCAGTTAGTAACAATAATAGGAGCTTTAATTAATCATCTTACAGATGAAAACTTGATTAGCTATGGAATTTACCCTGAGTATTTTTCTCGTTGTGTTAAGAGCACCAAGAAACTGTCAACAACCTGTACGTCAAATGACAAGTGATAAAAGGATGTGAATATTTAATTCCACAAACATCCAGTCTCACTGTTGTTGTTGTTTTTAAAATTATACTACTTACATACTTTTTTAAACTCATGCTAAAGATTTTTTTTTAATAATATGAAGGTAGTGTTTAATTCATTTTTAATTTAACTTAATCTATAAAGTATATTTTGATCATCTGATGAAAAACATGTAGCCCTGGATATCCTTTATGAGCATGTCAGAGACATTCAGCAGGGTTTTATAATAAATCATTACGTGAGAAGTGCACCAGGAAGCGCAATGTCAAATCTAACAATAAATCTGACATTAAAAATTATTATATCCTTGCATTCCAGGAGACTAAAATGAGTGTCGGGAACCATTTCCAAATCCAAATCTGTGGAAAAAGGACAATAAGGATATTAAAAGGCAATAAGCCACTTATAAAAATGAAAGCAGTAAAAACTGCATGGTTTGATTTTCTAGTGAAATCTTAAATGCCACAGTAAGGTCGCTTTACAATAAACAGAATGGAAACTATTCCATTCAGCTCTGAAAAATGGGAACAGAAACACAATCCACCCTACTATTACTAATACTACACACACACACACACCATTTAGTAATGCCTTCATCTCAAAGCATTAGATGTGTTAAGGAAAAGAAAACTCATTACTCTGCTTGTGCAAGCCACGGCTATTACTGTGACACACGCTGACGGATCAGCGGCGACACTCCACAACTCGTGGCGGTGGATCATCACTGTCACCCTGAGAGGATCAGAGATCAGACGCTGTCTCCTGCTTTCATTTCTCACTGCAAGTGACTGACTTCTGCTAGGCAAAAGAGCCATGGCCTGAGTCAGTGTTTCAGAAGGAAGTCTGATATTTTGCATAGAGCAGGCAGGGCAGCCTAAGTAAAGCCCACGTCATGATCCTGAGAGACAACAATGAAAGTGGAGATGGGCCAGACAGACCAGTATGGACAGCAAGCGTGATTCAGACAAGAACAATGGTGAAGTGTCAAGTGTCTGGGTGAAAAGATACTCGCTTTCGATCAGAACAAAAGAAAGCTGAGTGAGGAAACCAACCAGTCATTCTGAAGTCCATTAATGTGTCTATTGATCATAAAAGTCAGACAGTGAGAGAGACACAGAGAGAGACAGAGAGAGAGAGAGGCAAAGAGAGAGACACAGAGAGACAGAGAGAGAGAGAGAGAGAGAGAGAGAGTGTGTGTGTGAGTTCCTTTGGGGCAACACAGGTGTAGAGTTGGCTTGTACAGCTCAGTGTGTGTGTGTGTTTGTGGTTCCAGCACCATCAGTCATCCACAGCACAGTTTCATTAGGTCAGTGCAAATCCCATGTCTGTCTCCACAAGTGTTTTTTTTTTTTTTTTCATTTGTTCATCTTTAGTAAGCACTGTATGCTGATGCTGATCCAATTCCAGAAATACTGGAAGCAAGGCAGAAACAGACCCTGGAAAGGAAGCTCATGCATCAGGGGCTCCATGTACACACTCATTCACACATTTGCAAATACGGAGGGTTTAGAACAAATAATTCACTCACTGGTATGCCGGGAGGAAACCAGAGAACCAAAGTCCAGATGAAGACGGAGAGAACATATGAAACGGCACACAGACGGTAACCCGAGCTACACAACTCTGGTGGATGTGTGAGGCAGCAACGCTATCTGCTACACAACAGTGCTGCTTAACATATAATCAAACAATTAATAAAAGTATTTCTAGCATTTTTTATTTTTGTAAAATAACTAGAGATGGTACTGATCCTCTATTGATACCAGGCCAATACAAAAAACAAAACAAAACATAGACCAGATATCTGAGAAAATATATCAGATATCAGATCCTGTTACAAATGGCAAAGATTGTAAATAGATTTGTATATGAACAGGTGTTTGTATATGAAGAGACGTGGCTTTTCTTTTGTTAGGACTGATTTTATAATAAGTATACTTAATGTTTTATAATATTTACATATGATTTTTGTGTTGAGTTAAACTGTGAAGTGCTTCAACTTAAAAAAACTTTTTTTTTAAAGATGGTTAGCAGAATCCAGATGAAACTTAGATGGTTATCAGAGTAGTCAGATACTCAAGGCAACATTACTAAAAGACTATGTAGTTTTGTTTCTAAAACACTGTTGCAGCACCAGCACATGGTACCCCCAGAATGTGGTTAAGGCTCTGAGTGGTTGACCGGAAGATTGGGGTTCAAGCCCCAGCCCCACCAAGCTGCCACCATTGGGCCCTTGAGCAAGGCCCCCAATCCACCCTGCTCCAGGGGTGCTGCATCATGGTTGACCCTGCGCTCTGACCCCAACGCCCAAGGATGGGATGTGTGAATAAAGAATTTCACTGTGCAGTAACGTATAAGTAACAAATAAAGACAACTTAACTTAGAAACACTGTTATGTATTTTCTAATCAAATGATGCACAGCCCCTACGATGGGCTGATACTCCATCCAGGGTGTATCCTGCCTTGATGCCTGATGACGCCTGAATAACGCCCAATGACGCCCAAGAATAGATCAGATAAGAGGTACAGACAATGAAATGAAATGATGCACAGCAGTTTCTAGCATATCCATCACATCATTACATACATTATATTCTATTACATTATATTATAATTCTTTTGTAATTTTTATCCATTAAGATTATTTTGATTTTGTCATGTCATGAGAATCTTTAAATACTGTATATTTTGTCAACAAGTATATTTATCATATTTTTCCTTATTGGCAAAATGAAAAGCAGATCCAATGAAAATCCCCTTTAAGATAGCACATAGGTATACCTGTGTTAAGATTTTAGAAAAAAAAGTTGAGGTGGAAGTATTTGGATGATTTCTAGGATTAATACATCAAAATTATAAGACCTACCACAGAGCGGCAAACTGAAGAACTGCAAACAAGTCGCTAGGGGGCAGCAGAGTAAAAACATTCACTCAATAATATGGCATGTGTGACTTGTATCAACAGGGAAAAACCCCTGTACCATGAAACACGAATAGGAGAGAGCCAGCTATAGATAGGCAGCATGCTGATTTTCATCTGCATCCATGTGAATATTATATGCAAAAAGGTTGTAGGTCAACTGCACACTGTTTATTAAAACATGTAAGTTTAGCTATCCAAGCCAAATTCAGATAGAGTTGGGCATGAAATAACAGAACAAAAGAAGAAATATTTATTAATGATATTAAAAAATCAAACACAAAAACAGGCAGATGCACTAAAACTGTGACTCGCCCACATTCGTCTCAACAATTGTTTATCGGTGTGTTGGACAGAAAGAAGAGAAAGAAAGAGAGAGCCTGTCATCTCTGAGTCATTTCTTACCAGCTGAATAAAGCCATAGATGAGAGCAAAATGAGTTTTCACCACATGGTTTTGAGTTGAATAAAAACATGAATTTGGTGAACGAGAGGAAGTGAGACAGAGAGATGGCGTCCATGCTCCTTCTCACATCTACCGGTGATGCTGCCTGCAGGGCTGAGCAGGACTGCAGAGTCATCACGGACAAGTCTAAAGCCAGGACGCATTAGATAACACACTGATCCAGCCTGAAACGTCCTGCAGCTCATCACACACAAAGACTCACACTCACAGGCCACTTTATTAGGAATATTATACTGATATCACAGTTTGTGCACATGGTATGTGGCATGGATTCTATAAGCTTTGTCATTCTGGTCTATGATGGCACGATTGCATCACATTGCTGCAGAATTGTGCAGCTCCACATTCATGCTGCTGTTCTATCTCATCCCAGAGGTGCTTCTAACCGGATTCGGATCTGTTGACTGAAGAGGCCAGTGAAGTGCACTGGAATCGATATCATTTTCCAGGAACCGGTTTGAACTCTGTGTCATGGTTTCAGATTCCTGTTCTTGCCTGACAGGAGAGGAAGAGTGGTATAAGATAAGAAGGTAAACAGATGCTTAACATAAGCTGAGGTGTTCAAACAACACTCAACTGGTTTTAAGAGGTGCTCCAAGAATAAATTCCTCACACCATTAAATCCACCATGTCATATGACAAGCAGCCTGAACTGTTCACAGCACAGGCAGGGTTCCTGGATTTATGCTGTTGAAGCCAAATTCTGACTAGTAATCAAAATCCTGATGACAAGACAAGGACTTTCAAGTTCAGCCTTTTCTTGGCTGGCAATAGTGGATCACGATGAGGTCTGTCGTGTTGAACCAGTATTCTACTCTGATCTGATCAGAGGGTCTTGCTGATCTTTTCTTGACGATCATCAGTAGATGTTTTTTGTCTTTTGCACCATTCTGTATAAACTGTGTGAATATCCCAGCAGATCGGCAGTGTCTGTAACGCTCAAACCAGCCTGTCTCAAAGTCACTGAGATCACATTTTTCTGCATCCTCATGTTTGATGCTAATGTTAACTGAAGCTCTTGACCTGTATCTGCATGAGTTTGTGCAGTGTGCTTCTGCCACATGATTGACTGAGAGGATAATTGCATGAATGAGCAGCTGTTCCTACTAAAGTCTATAAACAATCAATTTACAATGGCATCCATTCTATTGCAATAACTCCCAAAGCCAAAACAATAGAATATAACTTGCATATTGCACAAATTTAAAACATTAAACAAGAGGGTCAGTGTGCTAAAAGAACATTTGATCTGTTCTTTTTTGGTCCCTCACTTGCTTCTGAAGGAAGGTGACCTTGGAGCCAGTATACTGCATTTGATGTTAGTGGATTTTGGACAACACTTCACTATGCTTGCTGATCCCTCAGGTCATTTTCAGCCTGCTTGGACCACATCTTCTTTGGTGCTGATGGTTGCAGTTTCCACTCTGTGGGCTGCTGTTTCCAAAAATGTACTGTATCCAGCTGGCCTTCATCCTAAACCATTATATCCTTCTTCTCTGGATTTCCGCCTTGGTTGTGGGTTGCTGTTCACATCTTGGTCTTGTTTCAAAGGTGTGTGGGAAAACTTGGAATATTTATCATGAACATCAAAAGACCTTTTGTTAATGTCTGACTTAAGCAGCGTACATGTGTCTACGATCTACTCCATTTACTTCACAGGCTATTTAGAGACGACAGAAAGTGATAAAAGAAGTACACAAAACCTTTTCTTTGATTAATGAGCATACACATACAGTACATTATGAAAAAAAAAATGTTCAGAATTCAGTTCCCTTCATTGTAATTCCAATGTTCTGTTCGGATAATTGTTTTGATATTACACAAAGGAAATCCGGAGTAAGAAGCCTTTTAAAAAGGCCTTCCCTTTATCTAGTAAAAATGATAACTGCTTCCTGGATGTTACCTTGAATCAAAGACTGATTTTGTATACAGATATTACAACTACAGCTATGGCTTTAAAAGCTTCTGGGGAAGAAAAACCTCCAAAATAAGGACCCATTAAAATGAGTCATTTAGAATTTGAAGGTTAAATAACAGCCATCCAGATGATCAAAGAATAAATTCAATCTTGTTGAAGCTATAGTCAGTACATTTCTGAAAAAAAACCCAGCCTTATTATTATGTTCAGTAGTGACAGCAATGACATAGAAGTAAATTCTACACTTGACTGAATACTATAGATGTCACTCTGGTTGACATATTCTGGCATTGTGCTGTGCATGGTGTATTCTGTTTTTTAAATTTTTGTCCATTTATGTGATCTTGTATGTTAAATTTGAGTGTTATGGATGGGGAGCTTAGCCTGGGTTGTTACTATATGTAAGAATTATGTAACAGAATTCAGTAAGGGACACTGACTGGTCTACAAGAGCTGACCAAACCTATACTGCGATTTCCATCGTTAGCTAAATTAGAAGGGGAATGTCTGTACTGAGCATGTTTGCCTCGCACCTGCAGGGTTGGGGATGTGATTGCAAAGAAAGTCCAAACTTGTCCCCTCATTAATAGGTATTTATTCACTCGTTGTTTTTATATTAGTAGTAAGAGCATTATAGCTCATCCTGGAATCACTGGATGCAAAATAAATAAATAAACAAACACACAGTCTCTTAACTTCAAGATAGCCAAACCAGGATGTTTTTGAGAGAGAGGAAGGAACTGGAGAACTTGGAAGAAACCCATGAGATAACATATGAAACTCCACACAGAGCGTAACCCGAGCTCAGGTTCAAACCCCAGACCCTGGAGCCGTGAGGTGCCAACACTACCTATTGCATCATTATGTCACTAAAATATTCATGCATAAATAACTGTCAAAAGCCCACCTCCAGAGCGGTTACTGTGGATTGTCCTGAGCTGTACAAATCCAACACAATGGATATTTTGTGTTGCTGTTTTCATTTATGTGTATGCTTTGTGTATGTGTGTAACATGGTGTGAATGCAGGGTGAGATATTACACTTCCTTAGGTGAGATGACACAATGCGTCATTGAAGAGTGCTTTCCCAAATAAGCAAAAACTGAATGGTATAGATTTTTAGACAGAAAGTCATTGCTCTGTTTTAACTGTGAAGAAAGCCACAAAGTTGGCCAACCTCTGACAGAAAAATGGAGGTATTGTAATGGATCTTTTCGCTGAGCAGACCTCATGATCTGAGTAAGGGAGAGAACAGAGCAGAAGGCAAAAACCAAACACTGAAAGCCAAAAGGGCCTGACTTGCAATCGGAGAACACTGAATACGAAAGCGTTTCATTCCTTATCATCACACACAGTAACACTCCAGTCTCTAGAGATTGCTTAACAACTAGATAATTATATTATTGTGAAACTGTACACAACTTTAAAGCATGTTTATGATAAATAATTGTCCATGGATGAATGTCTAACATGCAGTATTCATTCCATAGAAATGAGAAATGCTTCATCAAAGCTTGTGTACCACAGAGAGTATTTTTTTTTTCTAGCTTAATTATCTCAAAGCATTAAGGTTAAAAATATATTCTAATATGTTTCTCATTTCTATAGTAACAGCTAATTCACTGGGACTGGCATGCACATGAGCCACATTAAATCTAATAATGTCCATAGAAAGTTTTTACTTAAGGAGACAATTAACATTTATGGAAGTAGCCTTCCGTGTCAGGGTTTCATAAAGGTCTTAAAAGAGAGAAGAAAAGTTTACAGTGATAAGAACGCAACTTTAAATGCAACTATAAATAGATAAAACATCTGGTGTGCTATTTTTTAATAAAGAAAAATGAATCTAATAGTCTACAAATTGCCATAAGATGATATAAGAGGAACAAAACACTTCATGATGGTAAGTTATGGGAACAAAATAAACTTGATAGCAGGAACTCCCCTTTATTTACGGTGCGTTATACAACAGTGGTTGATTAGTTACCAACAGCATGCCCTAACATGTTTTCCTCTTAACTGCTTGGGTTAGTTAACGTATATCGTATAGCGAACGCTCAGGGTTTTTTACTTCTTCTTTTTATTTTTTCCGAAAACCATTGCTGCAAAATTCTTCACACGTATTGCAAGAGTTCACAGTACAAATGCCTTGTACCGTTTTAGTTGTTGTTGTAAAACACTTAGTGCTGCAGGTTTTTTCACTGAATATTTTATGAATACATACAAAAAAAAAAACATACATCAGGATATCAGTGAAACAGCATCGACCTTGCCAGGAAATGGCATTTTCTACAGACACAATGCAAAGAGGAAGTGATACACTTACAGCTCCATTCAGTGTATGAAACTTCTACAGATATTTCAGTAATGTTAAGAAAGTACGTCAAAATAAACATGTGAAGAAAAAACCAAAGAGGCCTGTGTTAGGTTGCTATACAATGGACAAGTATGAAGGAAGAGGAGAGTCTAGATGTAGAGATAGAGATGGAGGTAGAGGTAAAGTATGAAAATGAATAGGAGGAAGGCCTTGCCCAGGGAGACAAGTAGTCGCAAAAAAATTTGTTAACCCTTCAATAACCGCTGAGAAAGGCCAAAGGTTCGGGCTTGAGACAATAACTCATCTCTTGCTGATTAGGAACGATGGGAAAGTTCCAACTTGCTTCACTATAAATATGTTAATCAGACAGTTTTGACTATTAGACAGTTCTGCAACTTTAAAACAGCTTATATTAGACATTTGTGATCAGACAGCTCTATATTACCTGACAGCTCTGCAGTATCAGACAGCTCTATACAATCAGACATCTCTGCAGTATAAGACAGCTCTGCAGTATCAGACAGCTCTATACAATCAGACATCTCTGAGCTATCAGACAGCTCAGTTTTATAAGACAGCTCTGCATTATGAGACAGCTCTATAATAGCAGATTGCTTTATATTAACAGATAGCTCAGTAGTATCAGAGAGCTCTATAGTAACAGACAGTTCTATATAATCAGACAGCTCTGAGATATCAGACAGCTGTATAGTAACAGATCAGCCTGTAGTATCAGACAGTTGTCCAATATCAGGCTTAGTAGTAATAGATAAGTCAGTAAGCTGCAGTATCAGGCAGCTTTTTAGTAACAAATAGCTTTGCAGTATCAGACAACTTTTTAGTATCAGATGGCTCTGAAGTATCAGACAGCTCTGCAGTAATAGATGAAGTATGAAGTATCAGACAGCTCTGCAGTAATAGATGAAGTATGAAGTATCAGACAGCTCTGCAGTAATAGATGAAGTATGAAGTATCAGACAGCTCTGCAGTAATAGATGAAGTATGAAGTATCAGACAGCTCTGCAACGTCAAACAGCATTATAGAAACAAATAGCTTTGCAAAATCAGCCGGCTTTGTAGTATCAGACAGCTCTGTAGTATTAAGCACATTAGTAGTAGACTTTAACACACTGTGGTCTTTCAGCTATCATGTAACCGTGACACAATGCATTTGGTAAGATGATCTGATGTGGTGGTGTAACAGCTGTCTTATTACAGTCAGTGTTTGGTATCTGTTAGATCTGTGAAGGACATGTCTGAACAACAGAAATGAACAAAGTACACACTCAGGAATAATCATCAGTATCCGAGTATGTCCTGTTTTAATGCGTACATTTGTTTATTAGAGGAAGGATAAGTTTAATGTGGCTATGAAGTCTATTAGATAGTACCACTGACTTTTACTATTTGTGTGTGTGTGTCACATGGGATTAAGTTTAATTCTAATTTTCTGTTTGCAAGAAGATAGCCCCTTTAGATCTTTTGCAATTTGAAATACCCTGCAGTGGCCACCAGCTAATAAAGGAACATTTAGCTGTGCCCTTTATTATACGACCTCCTGCCCAGAGAAATGCCCTCAGCATGAACAATCCTCTGGAGGCACATGAAATTACAGACCCTATTGCAGATCTCGCCTGCCACAGCAGGTCTAATCAGCGTAAAGGGCACAGCTTGTGCAAATAAGTATACACATACACACACATATACACGATTGTTTTCATTAACATGAACAGCCTCACTCATACACCTATCTGCAGTTTGATGAAAGAGTTTTGATGCATCCTCCAAAATGTGGTTAGGTCCATAAATTATAACTTGAAAAGCCAAAATGGAAGGTGGACATATCCTGTGAGCTGACAACATCAACAGGATATGAACGAAAAGCAAGAAGTTATGCCTGCTGTTTTTGGCCTGATTTGAAGGATTTGGAAGTGTTTTACATCTGGAACAGTTATAAGAGCAACAGCTACTTCAAGAAGAATATTACATGTGAAAGGATCCAAAAGATGCTCAGAGAATACAAAAGAGGCTCAATTTGAAGAAAGGCATACATAAATTAGTTTTGTGTAGATTATTTGACCATTTTTGTTAAAATTGAAATAAAACATACACACACACACACACACACAAAGCACATATATAGAGATTTGTGACAAATTAAAGGGGAAAAACAGGGAAGCATCACTACAAATCAATAGAAGTTCCTCTGACTGATCACCATTATCAACTAATGAAACAACAATTTCACAATTTAACAATTTCTATTTTTAAGGTAGTCATCTCTTCCAGGAAGACTCTGCCCCCATCCACAGGTCAGGGGAGCTCACTGGATGGTCTGATGATGAAACTCGAAAATGATTGTAAACAAGATGCTATGGCATGTGCAATTGAAACTTGTTCTCCGGGCTCGTGATGAACCAGCACCATATTAAGAAGTTTATGTAGGTGTTTTTTGTCCTTTAATTTGTCACCCATTTGTGCATACATGCATATACAAATACAGAAAACATGCCCATACATGGAAAATACAATTTGATTGTGGTATTTGCTAGGAAAATGCTGCTGGACACTAGCCACCCTCCCAGCAACAGTGTAACACTCACCAGACCCAGGAATGGCGACGGTATGAAAACGTGCTCACATTCAACGAAGCCCTTTTGTCCTCCAGCAAAGCCAGAGCCATCATGCTTAGCTCCTAAGTGCATGCAGCGCTCATCATGCATGGAACTTCTAAACGCTCAAACATATCCTACTCTCTCTTGCATGTCGCTGAAAGGCTGAACTGGCTCCGGTTACAGCGTCATGCGTCTTTCTCTTGACGGGGTCGTGTATCATCGGGCTGCTGTCCCACCTGGTACGAATAGCATGCCAGTGTTATAGATGCTCAGAGTCACTGCTAAAAACCTACACTGTAGTCATTAGGATAATCCACAACAATGAGGAAGTCCTGAGTAAATAAACTCCAAGCGGGGCCATTGTGAACAGGCCAAATAATACGTGGGATAAAATAAACAAAAGACAACAGCACAAGAGAACCAAGGCTTAAGGTTAGGCATTATTGGGGTTTTAGTGCTGTTTACAGGGTCACATCTGTATTCTCTATCCCTAACTCCATACAGGAATTTGTCCAGTAATACACATAGCTTCTTATTTGTATTACCCAACCCAATTAATGTGTTGTACTCTGTACAACTTCCACGTTGTAACACTACCAAATGGAAAAGTTCAAAGGGGTTGAAAACTTATGCAAGCCACTATAATGTGACATTTAGTCAAAATAATCAGTAACAACTTAAAGGTGCTAAGTATTAAATCTCACAGCATAGACCCTGAACAAATTATTTGACAATCTGTGCTTTAAGACAGGAAACATTTTCTAGGTCGAGGCTCTGTTTCACACAACTTTACCGGCTGTGTGACAGACGCTGTTCTGGATCTGCTCACGCACAATGATACAAAAAGGAAGTCTTTTTTTGTCTCAACGCCATACACAGGCTCTTTTCTATTAGGGCAGAACCATAGCTCTGTCCTCGCCGCACCATTTCTTTGGGTTAGCTTCATGTTTAATTCATTGTGCGCTGCAAGCCAACGTGATTGGATTTTCGTAATCATATGAGCCTTTACAGGGCATCAAACTGACTCAGTGATGACGCAGGCATAGTCGTGCTCAAGCAACACGTGATCTCTTAGGAAGCTGACGTCCAATCTTCAACCGACATACGCTAATACACACAGAGCAAAGGTAACCACAAAACTATAAGTTTTAAACATCCCCTTAGATTAAAATAATTAATATCAGTATTAAATCATTTTTTAAACATTTGCAGCTTAGAGGCAGCATTTGATTCTTTCATGAAACCTTCAGCTTTTGTCTTTAGCTAGATTTAATTCTAGGCAAGCGCAGCTCTGTGCATAATAGTGTGCATCTACACACTTTTCAATGCAAAGTGAGTATGTTTGCATGCATCTTTAAACATGCATATGCAAAACAGCTGGCATTCAAAAATGACGCTGCAAGGAATGAGTTGCCTTAAAAATGGCATTATGTAAAAGTTGTTTTCAGTCAATCACTCTCAAAATATTAACTGTATATTTTTTAGTTAAATAATGTCAGAACAGTTGCCAGTATTGTTTTAGCAAGCATTGCAACATAACCATTACTGTATATAAATAGTCATAGTTACTGACATCTGCTGTCATTTTCAACACAAATGTACTGTAAAATATACACATAACTCAAAAATATGACAAAAAACTTGAACCTAGAACTTGAATCTTCACACTAGACACTGCTATTATCTACCTGTAGCTTAAAAGGTAGCAGTGAGGTAGCCTCTTTATCAGTTAACTAGCTAGCTTGTTATTGTATCGTGAAAGGCATTGGCTAATTCAGTGAAATTTGGAAGTTCACTTATGAAATACAAATCCATCAAATCTAGCTAATTAGTTTCTATAGGTAAAAACAATGGAAACATAGTTTAGAGGTCTCTGCTCATCCACTTCTTAATGAAATAAAAATGATAAGGTTCTAATTGCTAATCACACCAGGGTGCATTGCATTTTCTAGTAATTTACTCTAAACACTAACAATGAACAACATGCATCATAGGACTAACTTTCTTTACTATAAAATTAAGAAAAAACTTGAGAGTCTGAGTCTAAATTAAGTGCCTTACATAAGTACTAAACCCCCTTGAACTTTTCTGCATACCTAATCAAACAGCATCAAAAAGACTAAAGAGGAGTCGGTACTCTCTTTTTAAGTCCTGTTAGACTTCATGGTACAAAATGCTAAAATATTTATTTGCTCTCTAACAAACTCCAGAGCCTTCGAGGAACAGGCGGATTTCTATAGACATCACATGACACTTTAATTGCACCTAGGTCGACTCCAGTCAGCTAATTATATGACTTCTGATGCTGCAGTAACTGTTGCACCAGAACTAATTTAGGAGATTCACAGGAACTTGGTTGAAGGGTTACACAATGGCAATTTACTTTTTTTTATTTCTGTATAATTCTGAAATGTATATAAACAATTTTACAAACTATTCATCCATACCCTCTAAGCACACACACACACACACACATAAATATTATGGTTAGTCTTTAGATAGATTTCTGGCATATAAACCCATTAAAGTCTATTTCACTTGTACCACTACAAATTCTGTTCTTAAACAAAGCAATGAAAAATGACCTTTAAAAGCTGCTACTGGCTTTTGGTTGAATGTAATTACTATCAAACACAAACACATTCACTGTTACACTCAAACCTCATAATTAACCTCATTGACATGTTAATTATTGTAGCATGGCTTATCTTACCGTCACGCATGAGCTGGACAGACTTCTGTAATGCTGAATGCTCACAGTGGCTCAGAGGGGTTTCATCCCATTACAGTCTTTTACAAAACAGTCCATTTTAGCTTTAGAACATATTCTTTCCATTGTAGCACCTGTTTATAGAGATGTTTACATGGCATATATGGTAACTTATGCACTTACAGTTATGAATAAACTTGTGTAGTTTTATCATTTATTAATTCCAGGTTTCAAAGTTTATAAATGAATTTTCTAACTAAACAAATACTTTCCTCCATCCTGTGCGCCAGCAGAAGCACCTGCTGTCACCTCATTTCCATCGCTCGTGCACTGAATCATCGTTTTGGAAGCCGCTTGCATATGATTACATGCATGCAAATGCAGTCATACACACAAATACGCACATGCACACATTCACAACCAACCTGTCATGCCTCTCCTAGTAATCTAATCCTTTTAACGCCCTGCCTGTTTCCATAGCAACCAAGTTTGCACCCCTGGATTGTTGGTGTTAGGTGGAGAATAAAATTCTCTGGAGCCTTATTGTGCTTAATGTATGACATGGACGTTAGTGTGTGTGTTTGTGTGAAACATCTTGAGAAAGACCTCATTTTTACATCCTTGACTTTAACACATGCTATGATAACAACAAAGCATACGTATTAGATAATTGTACAAGAGGGATCTATATTTACATCTGTGTGTACCACAATGCTGGCACAAGGGCAGCTGTGTGTGTGTGTGTGTGTGTGTGTGTAATAGCAGACAGACAAAGACAGATGGGGTTCCTGTGTTTCAGTAGCAGTAATTGGCTATTAGTCAAAAGGGGCAGCCTGACATTGTCATACACACACACACACACACACACACTAGCACAGAAATTATGGCCTAATGAGTACAGGAGTACAGATAATGTGCATAAAAGTTCACAAGGAAGCAATAGAGGCATTTTAACCAACAAAAAAATAACATCTTGCAGTCCAAACAGTGAAGATGTTAGCTGAGCATGTTTATTCACAAGGCTGTGCAATAAAGAGCCTATTGCAATGCAATGAGTGTATGACGCAAGCAAAATAACAAAGAACTCCTTAGCTGGCATAACTGTAGGGTATCAGATGACTGATAAACATCTCTCTTTTTCTCTCTCTCTTTTTCTGATTCTTCTCTCAGATGGCTCTTCTCTTTCCTGCTGTAGATTGGAGATATTTTATTTTTCAGCAAGATCATGTATCAAAATTAAAAATTCTGTATGGCTAAGTTTACCTACTGGACAGATTCAGTATCTTTAACATTATCAAGTTTAGAAAGTTCATTATTTATATGTGTGTGTGTGAGTGTATATGTGTGTGGTACAAATACGCACTTAGAAGCCCTAAGAGAAGCATTACCTGCATGTTTGTAGTGCATTTAGAGGCTCCATATTCATACTAAAAGTCTACAGCCTATGCTAGTAATATAAAATGCATTACAATGCATGTGAGGAAAATGTTAAAAATATGGAATTTATACCGAGCCATTCCTTTTTGTATGCTTCCATAAACTTTGAAGTCTTTACTGAGTTGAATAACTTAATAGGGCTTCATACTGTGAATAGGTGAAGAATAATCTCAACATATAAAAAAAAAAGAAAAGAAAACTTCAGTACCCATGTTTTAATTTAGAATAAAAATCTGATTCCTTTATGATAAATAATGAATCTTGGAATATTCAAAAGAAACTGTTAGCCATTCCAATAACAGCAGTCCATTCAGAAAAGCCAACATGACTGAAGCAACACAATGCAAACTGACACACATGACACTGCACACGGCCCTCTAATGACATCACTGGTGACGTGAGTCTTTTATCTGGGGGGGCGTTTGTGTGAGGGTTCAGTTTACCTGCAGCATTGTCACTGAGAGCCTACGTTTACCTCCTTTCGCGTAGATCTCACCTCCTGGAGCTTGGCTTTCTCAAACATCAAAACAAATCTGCATGGAAACTAAGCACACAATGCTGAAAACACAGACAATTTGATGATCTGTCACTGGGGATGCCTGCAATATTATCGCAGTGCCGAAACTGTGCAGTGACTGCGTCTGAATAAAAGAATTTAGCAAAGATATTTTCTCATCTAGATCTCAAAAGAGCTGGGGTTCCAAAGTCCCAAAAGTGTGAAGTGTTCACATTGAAACGACTGCCAAGGGGAAAGTACAATTAGACACTTTCTATTCTGTTACATTAAAAGCTTTAGTATTATTAATGTAAGATGAATAGTCAAAGCAGTCTTTTCAGGCACTGTCCTTGAACAAAAGTAAAAAAAAAATGTTTTAAATCAGAGGTTTTGTCCTGGAGAGTCACTTTGCAGAAGAGAACTCTGTGATGATTTTCCCTGCTCAAAAACCTTCACTGAACCTGATATAACCTGTGCAGTGGCTTCTCTGACAGGCCCCCAGTAAGCTATTAAATGTTAATGCCACTCAGATCAAGCCCATCGTAGCCTTAAAATATCTCATCTTAAACCGTTCACCTTGGTGTACATACAGCACCTGACCAGCATTCACAGATACATCCTAAAAAACAGTTTGCTAACCTGTTATAATTATATATAACTAAATATAAATATAATTTTGTCATTATATATAATTATATCATCCAGTAAAAAGTCAAGCTACTATACAGGATTTCTTCTAAGCATTAGCACAGAGCTGCCAGAGAGCCCTAACCTTGCCAGAACTCACTGGTAGTTAATCACTGGTAAGACGTTTAACAATTGCGTGTGTGCATAGTGAGGTTGGATTTGATTGTTTCTCAGTAACCATGACATCTTTAAACTGTTAATGGAAACTGTTACTGCAAAGCACCTGGAAGGTATCATCAACAAGTCCTGATGTCTTATTGGTTTAGACATTGTTTACCGTGACATGTTTAGGATCACAATAAACATTTGAACATTTTATACAGAGGACTTGGCACCAGGGGAGTGAACGAAGAAGAAATTCAACTTCAAAAACAACCAATCTTTAAGTAAATAGAGACAGAAAAGCAACTTGCAAAATAATAATATAAAACATTCTGTATTTTATTACTCAGCTATAGAAATCCATCATTCAATATTTTGATTTTACAGTGAGATACTCATGCTAATGTTTTCTACATTAGGCATCATTTTACTCGGGATTTGAGTGGACCAAGTGCCCTTCACGAGAGGCTGAAAAGCTTTACACGTATGAGCATTTTGTATGAACATGAAACATTTTAAAACCCTCCCCTAACTTAAAATAGGAAACAGTCCACTTTGATGGCGCAGAGAGCCTGTCATCTTGAAATCGAGGCTGGGTGTTTAGAGACATTCACATGTCAGCACCATTATATCTTCAAACTGAGAGAAAAAAAGAATCTCACTTGAATTTACAGCTGACCCATTTGGAGCTGATGCAATCACACCAGCTGCTGGGATGCTGAAAAGTCAATTGGGCCCTGGAGCTTCTTATGTGATAAAAAGAGCTGGTAATTTCTGGAAGGCACCAGAAGTGTCCATTAATTGAAAGCTCATCACTTCATTCCAGAGGGAGGGAAGGGGAAATAGATAGCATTGCCATAAGTAATAGGGCTTTAGCAATAGCCACTTTGAGCTCTTTGTGGTTTTATGGCTTGGCTGGCAGAAGTGCTAGATCCCAGTTCAATCACCTTAGCATTTCTAATATAGGAGCTTAAGCTTGAGTTAAAATCCACAAGGAGAAACCTGATAACTGTGTACACAGCAGAAATTGGTGCTTGTCTTCTTAATTGAGTGTCATCAGAGCTTGATACAGAAAAGATAAAATAACGATAACTGAATCGCAATTTGGGGTTTTATATTTTCATTACTGTATGTATTTTATGGGGTGGTGTCAGCTCAAGTGGTTAAGGCTATGGGTTGTTCTTGAGGTTCAAGCCCCAACACTGCCAAGCTGCCACTGTTGGGCCCTTAAGCAAGGCCCTTAACCCTTTCTGCTCCAGTGTCACTGTATCACAGCTCCCCCTGCGCTCTGCATCGATATTAAAGGCTTCTTCTTACTCAAATCACTTTTCTCAAGTCTAACTCCAGTTCAAAGTCAGTAGTTTTCAAACCCAAGGCAACTCCCAAGTCTAAATTTCTCAAGTCCAAGTTCAGGTCAGGAGTTCTCAAATCCAAATCCAATCTAATTTGTGTCAGGAGCTCTCAAGTCTTAAATCAGGAGTCCTTTAGTTAAGTCTTTTAGCACAAGTAGAGTCACAAGTCAGGAGTTCTAAAGTCCAAGTCAAGTGTTAATTTAGGGATTCTCGTGTCCAAATCAGATTTCAGATCAGCAGTTCTCAAGTCCAGGATAAGACATATCATTGTCACATCCAGATCAACTGGTTCCAAAGCCAATAATTCTCTGACAGTCCAAATCAAGGTCTGTCAGACTGAAAATCAGCAATTCTCATTCCTATGTTCAAATCTCACCCTCACATACAAGACAAATCCGAAGTTTAATTCCAAGTCTACTCTCATGTCATAAACATGTGAGTACAGGCGAAGGCTTACAGCTGATTATTTAAGTCCAGATTGCATGTTTGCATGCTGTTACTCTGGCTTGCCTGCTACATCATTGGTACAGTGCCACCTGTTTGGTCTCTAAAGAGTATCATTGTGATTATCTTCACTTCGAAGTGTGAAATATTATTATTTTTCATAGATTTACCCTAATCAATTTTGTTAAATTTTCAATTCACTTCATACATAGGTGGTCAACAGACCTGTTTGTTCCATGTGTTGTTTTTCTCACTACCAAATGCTCCCTCTTTCCCTCTCACTCTGTCTCTCTGATCAGGAACACTGAGAACGTGATGGGACAGATGGCAGCAATTGGCAAAGCTGAGGCCATGTGTGGCGTGGGCATAACCGCTTTCCTCAGAGGCCCCGGGACACTAGGGGCAAGGTGGTTTGGAACGGCATGCCCCACATATCAGCATGGGGCAAAACATGACTGCAACCTGCACTAGCCTCTTTCATGAACTGAGACAAAGTACTGCAGTACCATCTGCTATGAGGCAGGTGTTTTAAAGCCCTCACTGACATCTTGTTACACCCATAAACGGTCATGGCCTTAACAGATTATGCAAGAGTTTATCAAATTTCTAGTTCAAGTGCAGTTTTGGGCTGTGAATCAAAATAAACCCAGTCACCAATAGTTACAGTCTGTTTCAATCCTGAAGATGCCTCTGCTATCTGTGGGTGGGAAAACAAGAGGGCAAAACTAGCTGTGCTCTCTGGCTGAGAGAGAGGTCATTACTCTCCCCTGTCAATCAGAGTGACACTAGTCAATTTTGATCATCTATGAGCTTATGTATACAGAAGAGAGCAGATACCTCTTAGTGTTTATTCAGTTGTCTATTTTTGTAGCAATAGCAGGCATTTTTCAAAGATGTGCTGGCTGGCTGGGTGACTAAACTGGGAGAAAATAAGGTAAATTCTTCCTCATTCTCCAATACATTACTCATTACTCATCTATATGAGCTGAGAATGGAGCCATTCAGTCTTAACCCAGCTAGACAGGCGTAATGTGAGAGCAAAGCTGAGTGTAAAAAAGGTAGGTGTCCAAAGAGCATTGTTACATCTGGATCCTAGATTGAAATGTGGAGTAAAAAAACAACAAGATGGGAAATCAGACAGCAGCCAGACAAGATCACCAGCTGCATAGTTATAAAGTCTGCAGAATGGTCTTAATATTGAGTGAATATAATCCTTAGAATTTCTTTATTTTAAGGATTTTCTGCAATGTGACATTTTATTTTATATGAACCCCACCCCTGTAATAGTCACACCACTGCCCTGACGCACTGGTCCAGCCTGTCGCCATGGTAATGGGTTACGTGTGTGTGTGTGTGTGTGTGTGTGAGGAGAATAAATCTCAGAGTGTCAGTGCCATATCTCTAACCGATGCATCCCTGGGGACAAAGGGACTATCGACAGGCATTAGACACTGTGCAACCCTATAGATGAAACTGGTATTAGTCAGAATGTTTAAAACTAATGAAAACAAACAAACCAAATGACAGACCATTTCTCATGACAGATTAAATGAACCTGTAATTATTGTACATGTTTCTGACCAATAAGGCTTATTGTCAATTTATATTGAGTCTGATGGTGAATAATGGTTAGTATGAGAATAGACATTTTTAATGTTAGTAGCTTTGACTTTCTCGCAACACAACTAATATTGCTGAGTTGTGTGCCTTTTTTAATTGTATGATAGGGATGCATGATAGGGATCTTTTTTTCAACCACTAAAAAGGCTGTTGTTCACCCTGTAACATCTCCTTATGTTAGTAAGGGTTAAAGGTAACTGTATTCTGCATATGGTGAGATAAGACAGTGGTGGAAAAGTGCAGACACGTTTCTCCTTCATGGTTGGGTGCCCACTCTCACTGATGCAGCAGTCTGGAGGCTTGTATAATTGAATCTGGCAGGCCAATTAAAACAGAACCAAAGTGATGATTTATTATCTCTAACACACAGTCTGGGGCCACGCAGCTTCCACAGGTCTCAGTGGTATTGCGTATTTATCCCCTTCTCACACATTTTTCCTGTCAGGTGGAAAGAAGCTTTAAAGCTGTTATGAATAATTTGAACATTTTTAAGGTCTGAGATAAATTCAATCTCTCTTACAGAACATATGAGTGGCAGAAATTTTCCTCTTAACGCTGCCGTCAAAACTGCATTTAAAAATGTATTTTAAAATTGTGGACATTTTGACAGCGGGTATTAGATTACAAATGGAAATAATTTCATTCACTTGCTATAGCATATGCCAAAATCCCACTTAGCTATGATGGTTTTAGAAAGACAGACTGGTTTTTAAAGAAGTTCCTTACATGAAGATAGCTAAGGCACAAATTATTTTATTGGTTGTTTATATAAATGTAGCTACAACAATATAACCAACAAGTTTTCCCAGACCTCCACACAAACTATATGAACAAAATCATGAATAGAACACTCATATGTACCTGGTGAACATCAGATTCTGGATTTAGTTCCCCTTTTGCTGTTAGAATAACCTGCACTCTTCTACGAAGGTGTTGGCATCGGGGATTTTGGGATGCATTCAGTCATAAGAGCATTAGTGAGGTCAGACACTGATGTTGTGCGAGGAGGCCTGGGGTGCAGCCGGGATTCCAAGTTCATCCCAAAGGTGTTTAGTGTGGTTGAGGCCAGGGCTCTTTGCAGAACACTCAAGTTTTTGGCAAATCCTGTTTTCATGGAGTACACTTTGAGGTACAGGGACATTGTCATGCTGAAACATGTTTGCACCTCATAGTTCCAGTGAACAAAATTTGTAAAGCTACAGCATACAGAGTCATTCTATACAATTGTGTGTTTCCAACATTGTGGCAAAAATTTCGGGAAGAACTAAATATATATGTGATGGTCAGATGGCCACATACTTTTGGTCATATATTTTATATGGAGAACATTAGAAGCAGAATGAATACTAAATTGTCTCTTTCTCTGAAGCACATTTCCATTCCTCTCCTCCCAAGTGTTAGCAGTGCACTTTCTACATTATCCTTGCATGCACAGTTAGTTCTCTTATCCCATAAGAGCTGAATCATTGTTATATATGATTGCTCACTAACATGGGGAGATTGTATAACACAGCACCCTCTGCTAGCGGCTATTTCACAATTGCATTCATTTATACTATGGCTCGATAAGTCACACCAGGGCATGAACATGTGCACCCCCCCCATACACAAACTGGCTGTTTTTTATCAATATGCATGCACACAAACACACAAGCATTCTTGCCCACTCATACATACACATCCACACACACACACACACAACGTGAGATGTGAAAGATTTTAGCTGTGGTTCAACAAGTAATTAAATAGGCCTTGATGAGGTGCTAATGTCAGTATGAGGCCAAAACCACATCATCAACAGTAAGGACTAATGTACACACACAACCCCATGACAAAAACTAGCTTCATTAAATCAGCCATACCAGGTGTCTTGGAGACAAGCCCAGTACCATTCTGCATGCGAACATGTGCGTGTAGGCATATGTGTGTGTTTGTGTGTGTCTATTATACACCATCACATGCAGCTCATACAACGATATTGCACTCTATAATCTTTAGTTCAAAAGCCTAAAACCTTTAGTTTTTATACGTCAAAGAGTCAAACTGCACAAAAATTCTCTCGGAAGAGACATAGAAGGATAAAACGCCAGAAAGATGATTGCTATACAAAGATCTCCCGAGAGAGCCGAAGAAGCTAAAGAAGATTGAAGGCATTTCATTGAAAGTCAAAAAGCAAGCGGGAGGATCATCTGGGAGAAAATCATCCAAACTAATGAGCTCAGAATATGTCTGCATGCTCCCACACCCGCTGTGGTTTATTCCACAGTATGAAGCTGATGAACCATGAAATACAAACACAGACATATACATTCTCTCTCTCCAGGGCAGCATGGTAATTGATAAAACTATATTTTGTCCAACAGTGAAGTTATAATTACTTATTACAATTATTCCTGCAATATAGGAACAAAATAATTTTACTGCAGTTTGCATTACAAGCCTATGGTGTATACTGTATGGTGTATACTAAACAGACAGAATCATACGAATGAGGAATTTATTTATTTATTTATTGATTTATTTTGAACAAATGCATCAATATTACAGTTTGATAAATTTCATTCACTGAGGAAACTAAGAATATCATCAAATATAATCAAATATATAATGATCAATTTGATTGTGATTTTTTTCAACAATCAAGTACAATTCAAATGTATTTAACAATGGACAGCTTAAATTCAGAATATATAATTCTATTAGTTCTAAATGTAAATGCATCCCTAATGAGCATGCCAGAGGTGACAGTGGCAAAGAAAAACTCCCTGAAGTTATATGAGGAAGAAACCTTGAGAGGAACCAGACTCAAAAGGGACCCTTATCCTCAACTCTGACACACCAGAGCTTCCATTTCCCTTCTATAACTGTGTACAATATGGTGCAATTGCATAACCAGGAAATTCATTCTAGTTTTAATAATAAGTCTGTTTAATGTGAAGTTATAACTGTTTACTGGTGGATACTACTTCAAGTCTGAAATGAGTACATTTGTCTAGGTTTTAGTAATCTTCTGTTTGGATTGTTGCCATACTAGACAAATCTGACTATAGTCAAGATGTTTTAACTTGTTAAGATATTATTTGCAGTGTCTCAGCTGTGTTCTTTGTACCTGAGAATATTCTCTGCAAGCTTCTGTTGATGTGACACCTTTAAAAGGTGTGTTTGTGAGTCTTACGTCAGTCAAAACAACACCTGTTTATGGCATGAAATATTTTCAATATATTCAGTACTACTGTATAGGTATCAGGTTGATACTAGACATATCCACTGACTCTTTATCCACAGGATAAATAGCTTTTGTCTGTTTTCTATTCACAGACTTCAGGATCTTTTAAATTTGCAATCTGATAGGCTGCTGAAAATGATTTGTGGTTGGACATCTGCCATATCAGTCAAACTGCCTCTTTCTGTTAGTGCTGATCCTGCATGTTTGGCCAACCTCCCTCTATGTAACCTTTTCATTTTCCCCATCCAGTCAACGCAAATGTGCTTGGACATTTTGTAGAAGAGGCTCATGCACCAATCGGAATGTACAAGGCTTTTACACAACATTCAAAACCTTCTCATTGTAGCAAAGCCTGGAAGAAATACAACCTGGAACTCCTCTCTGTTAATCCACAAGGAATATAGTCTCACAGACCTCGAACTAATGACAGCACACATACTGACAGAAAGCTTCCTCATTTGCTCATCCTTCAACAATAAACAGTTTGCTTCTTTTTCTTTCATTAGCAGAGAAAGCATTACGGTTCAGACAGTTTGTTTTCATCGTGATGTTAACCTTTGTGAAGGACGCCCTGATTGTCCAGAGTGCATCTGATGCTGAACAATCCACCCACGCAGTATCTGATGTTCAGGCAAGCATGTACCCACATCCATCTGAGATCCCCTTCTCCTTCTTAATGCTTGTGCAGTATGTCCTTCTGCAGGCAGCTGTCGCTGAGGCGTTTGTGACATCTGAGCTGAGGATTTCTTCCAGGCAGCAAATAATGACACGTACGAATCAGTATATAAGGAATACCTCTAATGAGAAAGCAGATGAATGTGGAGCTGAGTGTGGGTGATAAGGAGAGACTCAGTGCCAAATAAGGTGTATACTAAAGAGATTAATTTGTAAATAAGGATTTATAAATAAAACATGACACTAATATAAACTGTTAAAGCAGGTGGCTGCATGAATCTCTCTTACAAATCTTTTAGAATTCCATAAAGAATTTCTAAATACTACACTTTACTGTTACTTCAAGTAACTGACCTCCATGTTAAATATATTACTTTCCATTCCGTAATGATTGCTCATTCTGAACCATAACCTTATTTCTCCTTATTTCTATTACTCCTTTTTTTTTAAAACTTAGTTCTTAAATTCAGTTTATTTATAAGCACAGCCTAGGAGGAGCAGGCCTGGTGTTCATTTCACTGAAAGTTATTTCAAATTATTTCAGTCTGATAAGTACAGTGTGATGTAGGGATGTAACTGGATATGAATGATCCAGGACTGGGATCTCACTGGATGCAATTAAAGAGCAGCAGGCTCTTACTTTCCTGCAGGGTCGAGCGAGTGGTCAGATATGAAACCCGCTGAGCAAACAAAGCCCCGGAACCGCGTGATGCATTTATAGCAACTCTAATAAGAGTGGTCAGGGTTGTAATGGTTTAAATTATGGTACTAGTTTGTTTATATTTGGAAAAATGCATAAGAATTCTCGAACAAAATTGCTGCATGAGCAGGATTATAAAAAAAAAAAAAAAATAAAAAAAACCTGATCGTTGAGACCAATGAACTTGATTGATGTAGGTGAGGTGGAGGAACTGTCAGAGTCAGAATTCACAGACCAGGCTGACAATGCTGGCATTTTTGCCTCACTTGATTTTCCGAGTGTTTTCTAGAGTTTCTCATGCAAGCTGTAGGGATCATATTCAATTAAAAACAAAGAAAAAGAAGGAAAAAAGAATAACACTGACATTTTAGGCCACACCCACTTCAGGTTTCAACACAAATACAGATATGAATGTATGGATTAGTGGCATTATGTTATACCGCTATAAAATGTTGGAATATTAGCTAGGAAAAGGTTTCTTTTTACAATGTCAGCTACTGTTGTTCCAATTTCAAAATCTTTTCAGAAAACTACTTGGCAAAATTGCAAGCACAGGATTCTTCTTTTAATCCACTACAAGTAAAAAGACGAATGTAATTTAGTGCTTTGACTGAATGCATGTTCTGATGATATCACATGACACATTGTGGCCCAAATCTGTGGAATGTCTGTGATAATTTGGTAAAATTGCAAGCTCCCCCAAATATAGTTTGCTTATTTGCGGAGTTTTCTTGATTTTGGGTTCGCACATCCTACCTGATTACTAGGTTGGCAGTGACTAATGCACTGGGGTTAAATTGATATTCCCTCATACATCCTCTAAGCTTGCAAGCTTAAATTCAAAGACTACACTATGTTAATCTCTGGAGCCCAAATCATAAAACACAAACTGAAACAAAATGAATTATAATATATATTTGCATCATTAAAGCATGTGTGAATGATGCTTTCTCTATTCCCTTTTTCTTTTTTTATCTCAGGAAGCTTTGATGATGAAGGGACCATGAGTCTTTTTGTATCTCTATCAGGAACATTTACATTAGCGCTCTTTTGTTAGGGAAATTCCAGTGTACACACACAGAACTATGACCTTCAGGTCCTAGGCTTTTTTTTTTGGTAAGGAACTACATTTTCTTTGTGTATGTAGGTGTGAGTCTGTTTTCATTGCATTACCAAGCTTTAAAACACAGCCAAAAGTAACTGGGGCATTTCTACATTCAGTATGTTTTACAGAGGTGCTGATGGGATCATCCACTCTATATGTATGCACATGCTTTAATCTTTCATACACACATCTGCCTGCACAGTGGCATACCCATTTAGCACTTAATTAGCATTTAACAGTCATTTATAATCAGCATTTTCATACCACAGCAAAAGCCAGGGGCAGATTCTTATATCTGAGGTAAGATCCTATTAATGAGCTGCAAAATCCAGGAGAAGAGCGACTTTCAAGACAAAGTTGTGGCCTACAATAACCTTGTTATCACTATCGCATTTACCACAGTATCTACGGACCAGCCTTTTCACCACCCCCACGCACTTAGAAGCTATCTAAAATAATCATGGTCACATGATCTCTGACCTCGCTCCAGTTCATCTGTATTACAGGCTGCATCTGCATCACTGTAAATAACACACGGATCACACAGGATACCTTCCACTTTCCTGTCCCAGCTAATGGCAAGCTAAGTGGCAGATGTGTGAGCAATCAAGCACCACCACAGAAATCACTTTAAATCAAGCAGCTGACTTTCTCGCTAAGCTTGCTTGAAATAAAGCAAAAGCATCTCATCAGCGCCTGACTATCCCATGTACTGCCACATAGCTAGAAACGCAATCATCTCCTAAATTCTGGTTTGTTATTATGTCTTTCACTGATGGTTTCCAACTGTTTGTAATTAGCTCTCATTAGTAATGAACATTTATCTCCCTTTAACATCCTGGCAAAGTTTGGCTCTTTTAAACTTGTTGGTACTCTCTATATTTTTATATGTTGATGTCAACTGCCCTTGTATTTTATACCAAAAATAATTGACTATTTTTCTACCCTTCACTATCTTCTGCTTCTTGCAAAAGACTGAACAAGTCTGATGTGGTATACTCCAACCCTAGAGCAATATGTCAGTCTCAGATGATAAGCTGCTGGCTAAGCATTAAAGAAAAAGCATCAACAATTAAGCTGACCCAGAGCTACCCATTTTGAATGGAACACAGCCAAACCAGAAACTCAAGCAACCTGGGTGAAGCAGATCATTTGGCAGAAAAGAGACAGAAACAATTCCTCAAGAGGCCCTGTATATATTCATATACCTGCTTTATATCCACCGCTAAGTCTGGAGAATTATAGTGTGGACTGAAGAATTGCCTCTAGACTTATTCCATAGTATACTGGGTATTTTTCACTACATGTTGGTGGGAACTTGCAAGACTAAATTGGGAGAAACTGGTTAGCACTTAGTTGCTTAGTGCACCTCCAGGGTTGGGGATTCGTTTCCCATCTACACCCTGTGTATGCATGTCTGCATGTTCTCCCTCTGCTTCAGGGGTTTCCTGTGGGTATTTTGGGTTTCCTCCCCAGTCCAAACACAAGTGGTTCAGAAAATGGATGGAAATCTTCACCCTATATTCATATGGCATTAGAATGTAGAAATCTATATTCACAAAATAAGTTTAGTTGTTTTGGCTTATATCATCACATTGGGAATGCATGAAAAATAAAGTATATACAAAAAAATGATCTCTAGATAAAGCAAACATTTGGATTTGCAGAAGAAGAAACCTGTAACAAACATTATTATATTAAGGCTGGAGTTTTTCAGAGATAATACATGCAAATATCACCACACAGTTTACAGAAAAGATGGAGGCCATGTTTTAGAGACGACAAACACTAGGTTTAATTGAGATTTATGAACCACCGCCATGTTTAACCCTGTTTCTGTAATCTTGTTGCTTTCAGGTCATAAAGATTCCATGCTGTAAAATTAACAAACAGTATTGTTCCACTCTCAGTACAAATTCTACACTGATCAATTTTGGCCTAAACAGAACATTCTGACATTCTCTCTACATGTTGTTCAGCTTTCAGTACCTGAAGCCTCACAGAGTAACTTCGGGCTGTTTGATTTAGTGGAAACGCTGAAATCCAGCTATATGTGAGTGTGAGTCATCTGTCTTCTTTTCTATTATCGATTTCTCTGGAGACACATTTAGAGCACACTTTGTTTTTTAGTGTGTCAAAGTACAAAAATAAAGATGAAATAATACACAGAAATAAAGCTTTAAAGTCAAGACAGATGTTAACTGCATCTAAGCTAGTTCTATATCTGCTGCTTATATATTTTATTTTAATTCAATTCAGTTTATTGTGTAGCACTTTTAAAAATAGATATAAAGCAGCTTTATTGAAATATATATAAATCAGCAAATACAATTTGAATTTATAAATGCATTCCTAATGAACAAGGCAGAGGGGATGGTGGTAAGAGAACAACACCCAGAGAAGATATGAAGAAGAAACCTTAAGAGGAACCTCAAAAGGGAACATATCCTCAACTAGGTGACACCGGAGATTATCTGTGTAATGTACTGTCAAAAAAGCGCAAATTATGTAACCAGGAAATTCATTCTGGTTTCAACATAAAGTCTGTTTTGTCAGAGTTATCAACTGTGCACTGATGGAAACTTGAGTGCAAAACATTTAGCAAATTATTGGGACTATCCAAAAGTTAATGTTACACTTGTTAATGTACAAAATAACTCTAAAAAATATTTATTCTGCTTCAATATAAATTAATAACATTGTTTATGCAACCTGCCCTGTTAAGTAGTTTTAAAAAAATGGCATTATGTATGTCATGAATGAAGAAAAACAGAATAATGTTATAATTTCTGTTGTTTTAGTCTACATATATAATACAGTTTATTTTATATTCCAGTCAGGGAAAGCAGCTGCAGAAAAGATTTCTGAGAAAACCCCAGTAGGTCTTAACATTCCTACACATACAGTGGTGACAGTGTGCTCCTGTCAGGCAAATCAGAGTCAAGTATGAGATGCGCAGTCATGAGAAATACGTGTGAGGTGTGTCATCATCTTTCAGCTTTAATAAGAAGCGCTGAGCCGGCTGACTCAAAAACATCTGGCCCACATGACTCTATACAGAACCGTTGGAAAATGTCATTTTAACTCTCAGCCTAATGACTCTTAGGATGGTGAGGACTGAGAAATGCTTAGTGTGCGAGACTGGAGGAGGGAACTAGTGGCGCTTCTCCAGGCTTAATAGGCATTTCAGAGCGATGAGTGGCACTTAAACGAGTGGGCGGCCTCTATGAGAACCACAATGAGATCCTCTTGGTTTTGATGAGGCTAAAAAAGCAGCACAGGAGTGGGCCACTATAGCTGTGAAATCAGTGAACATCAAAGAATGAATCTCATGGCATGGACGCTGCAGAAAATGAGTTATCATGAGATGCCAACTGCCTTAAAATCATCTGCTGTTCTGTGAGTCAGTGAGTCAGCGTCCACCTGTTAACAGTCCTCGCATGTGCAAGATGGTATGTGTCAACGCACACAACATGTTCATGTCTGAAAAACATTCTGAAGAGCTTTGATGCCTCATACAAATTAAAGCAACATAACAAACCAAAAGAAAGTCATGGAGCCTGCATCTCTTATGCCTTGAGATTTGCAGGGCTTTGCAGATGTGGATAACAAACAGAACAACAACAAAGAAACAGAGACTGGCTTGAACGCATGACAGCTGGAGAGCTGAATGATGAGACACACTGCTTTGATGGATGGGGAAATTAAAAGTCATTCTTTCATTCATTCATATTCACTAAGCAGTCAGGATTGTAGTCAACCTGGAGCCTAAACCAGGAACACTGTGAACACTGTGTGAGGCAGAAATAAACCTGGATGGGACTCCAGTCCATTACAGGGCACCATGCACACACACTTTCACATACTCTTCACACCTACGGGTAATTAAGCACAGCCTAGCAGCATGTATTTGAGAAGTGGGAGGAAACATAAGCTGTTTTAAAAAAAAAAAAAAAAACATACATTTTTTTATTGTACAATCATAATTGAAATAGTGGGTAATTTTATCTGTAAATGTGTAAGTTTCTGCTGCTACTGTAATGCTGCGCTTTAATAAACATAAATTTAAAACATTAAGTCATTTAAGTTTAAGTGAAATATTACAAGATAATCAATAAAAAAGCTTTTATTTGCAAGTCTTATTGCAAGCCTTTTAATAGGCCTGATAATTAATAATACAAATATAAATCAGGGTGATGTGCTTTCAGGTAGTATATAAAATCTGTAGTGGTTCTGATTTTTTTTTTTTTTTTGAGCCAGAATTTTGCTTCATTTATGTAACTGTATTTTAATATTCATCTGTACCAGCCACCCAAAAATATTACAAAAATAATATACAATACGAAGCATATGTAAACTGTATGGCTGCTTACAGAAAACTGACCCAAGCCAAGCATTCCAGGTCAAGGGTCCTCACAGGAAGCCGTGCCACCAAGCTTGGGCTAAAAATAGAACAGACCACCCTCACCACCAATCTGTCAACAAAAAAACACGCAAAAAATCACGCAGCTTTTGAACAAATGCCGAAGGCATTGTTTACAAAAAATTGGAAAATTCGTAAACTTGCTTCGGATGGCTTTGCTTGGCTTTCCAATGCCCCAAACAAGATTTGAACGGCTCCTGGATGTACACGCAACTCAGCCAGCGTTTGGTTCAATTCGACTGTATGCCAAAAATGCATTGAATGCCAATGCAAAGTGCTTGCAAAATTTAAATTCTTAAAGTGAAAATGCATAAGGGAAGGCATGCCGAGGTTCCACTGTATATGTTAAAAGAGAGAGAGAGAGAGAGAGAGAGAGAGAGAGAGAGAGATGGCAGTGAATAGATCCCATACATTGCTTGCCTTACAGCATACAAATACAACAGTTCAAGTCCAAGTCAGTACTGGACATGCTCCAACAAGACAAAAGAATTTCACGTTTTACAAATAGCTTCTGGATTATTCATGATACAAACATCCCTCTGGCAATCCACTCTCATCCCACAATGCAGTGTGTAGGCAACTTTCAGCAGATCTATTTTAATGGCATGACAGGTTGTTCACCTACAAAGGTCTTCTACATGTTTTACAGTAAAGCATAAGCCAACTTGTTTCAGCGGCTAAGCCAATGACACATCTGTTTTTTTAGTTTTTTTTTTATTTATTTTTCCACTAGATCTTTTCAGAGTAAGCTTGCCAGTGTAGAGCCTCAAGCTTAATAGGTTCATGAAATCTGAATATAGCCATGTCTGTTAATACACTGTTATTATGGAAGAACATTATGATCATTGTTTCTTTAGAAATAGCTGGAATTTTCAGCATTGCTTTATGCAACATACAGTAACTTGAAGCAGACTGAATATTGAGTTGGCTATGCCAGCTTAGTACTTATACCTTACACCATAAGGGAGACTGTAACAATGTTTGATTAACCACCTGAGAGAAATAATGAGCATAAACCAGCTGTCACTTCCAAGCAACACTTCAGAATGATAATGCTATATAATACGACACAACAATTCAAATGACATGACTCCAGATCCAACTGGGTCATGCAGATAGTAGACCAAAGTCAGAATCCTACCTTACCAGAAGAGAATAAATTCAAAGAGCCACTTAAAGCACACTTCATGCTTTATTTTACAGTATGATACTAAGTTAGTATTTAATGAGTTGCTATATAATATTTGGAAGCAATTTCTGCTACACACTGTAGAGTACTTACTACTTTTTATGTTGAATATTCAAGCACATAGTTACGTCTGTAAAAACTACTGAGAATGTACAGAAGTATTTACAGCTATACAGCTATACATATAGTGAAAAGGTGCTCAGAATTCTGTGTCGTTCTAATAATAATTCTTCTGTGTTACTTTATTAGTTAGAAGTGTTAAGTATATGGTAACTAATGTGTAAAAAAATATCAGGTATATGACAGAATTCAAGCACAAATTCATATCCAGACATGAAAATATCGATGATGATAGTTTACTTTCCAGCATATATCGAATAACTGTGTAATATGTAAAGCTTTATTACATGTTTATTACATAACTTTAACACTACTGTATAGCAGTTTGCTACTTAACTACTATTATGTTATGATTTTAAGAGGAAGTACTCAAGTGTCGCTCATATTTTTGCATTTGTTGGTATATAGTTACCTATTCTGCTTGAAAAGTATACAAAGTAAGTTTTACATTACAACTTATTATACTTAAAAAAAAAACCAAGTAGATCGCTGTGATTAATTATATCCTGAACTCAGGATATAATTAATTACCTTTTAAATACGTAGAAGATATAAAAACAAAGTGCCTGTATAGTTTTGGTGTATTTTTCCCCTCAGTTGCTTCCTATGAGGTGTAGCTGGTAGATTATTTAACAACCATGAAATGCTAGAAACAAAAACGAAAGTGTTCAAAAACCACATATACTGCTTCAGAATCAAGATCAAGATTTTATTTATCTGTCACATACACAGCTTCATACAATATATACAGTAATTAGCAGTTTAATGAAAACCTGGCATACTTCTTAGACTGTATTAAAAACTAAGGAAAAAACTTCTGTATAACTGAAGTAATAGCTAAGCAGTATATATAGAAATGTGTGGTAAGTAGGAAAGTACAAAATATGCAGGTCTGTTCCATGTAGTAACAATACAAAGTGCAGAGTATGGAGTGTCACTGAAGAGTGACATGAAAGTCAACACTTTTTTAGCAACATTTTTCATTACGTTTCTGTTAACTCCCTTTTTGTGTTTGTTAACACCAACAAAATCTTCAACTTCTGCCCTAGCAGCATTAGTAACATTAACATTAAACTTATATTATTTTTATTTTTTAATAATGTAACACAGAAACCCATTAACATAAAAAACGTAGTCTACACTGACCAGTATAAACCTCAGTTAACATGTTTACGTTACTTAGCTGAAAAAAAATGTAAGATGTAAAATGTTAGCCTCTATGTATCACCATCAGACATTTCTTCCTCTTTAACAATCATTTCAGCTTTTAACTCATTAGCATATCCAGCAGTACCGTGCTTCTGTCAATTCTATTGCATTCGTCTCAGTCCCCTAATCACAGTTGTCAGCTTGGTGACGGCTCGTCAGAGAACAAACCTAACGCCAGAGCAAATCGCTTTTAGGCCTGCAGATGAAGCTCAGAAGCAGGATTTATATACAGGAGAGCCTGGCTCTAGCAGATGCTAGAGAAACTGGGCAGCCAGGTGTGACATTGACTTCATCATCTCTCTGACATTCAGATCTGTGTAGAAACCGGAAACTGGAAAATGTGGAAGTGATGCTGCGTGATCACAGTTTGATAATTACAACAGTGTGGGACTGCTTTATACGGCAGCGTGTAAATACGTGAGCGTGTAATTAACGTCTGCCTGTCGAGCCACTCATTTGTGTGTAACGAGTTTTTGTAGCATCCGTTCTGAAATAAGAAAGAAGAGGTCTGTTGGGAAATCAGTAAATGTGAGATTTAGCTTTTTCCCTTTCAAAATGCACCTTTTTCCCTTTCACATCATGCCAGAGGTATATATTTTTAGTCTAAACTTGGCTTCTATTGTCAATAAGGTGTAAGTGTCTTCACTGAGTTAATTACACAACAGCTGCTGGGGCCGCCACTTTTAAAGGTCATTTTTCATTGCTTTGTTTAAGAACAGAATTTGTAGTGGTACAAGTGAAATAGACTTTAATGGGTTTATATGCCAGAAATCTATCTAAAGACTAACCATAATATTTGTGTGTGTGTGTGTGTGTGTGTGTGTCTGTGTATGGTCCATAACTACATCTGAGAGATACAAACCCTACCGTAAGACCACCTGTGTGCCAGATATATCACTGTAGACGAATGAGCCTTCCATTCACAGCTACACTTCACAGCTAGCCTCATAGTGTCTCAGTGCAAAGAACAAAAAGCTTTAAGGTCATTGAGCTACTTCTACTCTTTTAAAATCTGCATGCTAAAAAAAGACACAACGAGATTTAGCAAGAAAGACTGTGTGTGTTCATAAAAGGGCAATGCAGTTGTAGGTCAGTGCTACATGAACACTAGTGTACATTAATCAAACCCGGCAGCATTGCTCTCCTGCAGACATACTACACACACTACACATTTTACTTATACTTTGCCTCATTTCAGATTTTTCAGATTTCATTGCTAATACAAGATCTCACATGCCAGTAAAGGATGCTCTGATTTATAGCACCTGAAGTGTGTTAGCAGTTTTTTGCCATGTCACAGATGATGAGTCTCCTTCAGTGAGAACAGCCTCATGACATAAAGTGGCATCTCTTTCACCAGGTGTCAGGAAACCTATCAGCCTCAGTCATACTGAGTCTTCAAATTAGATTATGTGCTTTTCAGCTGTCAAGCCAAGTCATGCTGGAACAAAATCTCTTAAAATGAGCAGTTGGTAAGAGTAGTGAATGCAAGAGCTTTCAATATAAAAATGTACTGCCTGTACACACTAACTGTGTGATTTAGGTTCATTAGATTGGACAGAGTAAAGTGATTTCAACATTATCTAGCAAAAGCTTGGGGAGAAAAACTCCACCCTAGCTCTTTAGTAATCTTTTTTGTTTTCACCCTGACAGAAATGGAAAATCAATGCAAAACATTCTGTCACTTTGATAATGTGAATTTAACACTGATTTACTGGCAACTGGGTAAAAATTTACAGTAAACTCTTAAATATATTTATGTAATGTAAGGTACAGTATTACATAGTAAACCTTTAAACATCACGGCTAGCAACAAGCTCAGCTAGCTTGTGTTGATTCAAATGCTAGTTGAGCTACATGTGGTGGCTAATGTGATGTACCAAAAATCTCCATTCATAAGGAACATTTGCACATAGTCTTTAAGAAGTAAACAATATGCTGAAGGTAAGAAGAAGAAAGTACTGAAATCATTCTCATGGTAGTATCAGGAAGCTGTCGCAAGCCTGAAATATACTTTAACAGGAAACAATGCGTGTCTGGGTTTAGAAATGAATGATGATCATGTAGACAATGCTTTGTGAATAAAGCTCCTCTAAGTGTGGAGACATTCGGGACACTCTGGACAGCAGTAGGTTGTGCGTTCAAATCCCAGCACTTATAAACGGCCATGGTTGAGTCCTTGAGCAAAAACATTCACCTTCAACTCAGCTGCAGAAAGTATTTAATGTTGAATATGATGGTACTTTACTGTAAATCTATTTTATAGTCTGTAGTTTGCTGTACCCTTTTACCCTGCTGCCAGTAAATTACTGCAAAATTCATATTAAATTATTTGTTGTGGAAATGAAATAAACAGCCGTTATAGACTGGCATCCTGTCTGGGGTCTCTCCTGAGATTCCCTGAAACTCAGTGGTACACCAATCAGGCATGACATTGAGCAGTGACAGGTGAAGTGAATAACACTGATTATCTCCTCTTCATGCCACTTGTTAGAGGGTGGGATATATTAGGCAGCATTTTGTCAACAAAGTTGATGTGTTAGAAGCAGGAAAAATGGACAAGCGTGAGGATTTGAGCGAGTGTGACAAGGGCCAAATTGTGATGGCTAGATGACTGGATCAGAGCATCTCCAAAACTGCAGCTCTTGTGGGGTGTTCCCGGTCTGCATTGGTCAGTATCTATCAAAAGTGGTCCAAGGAAGAGACAGTGGTAAACCGGCAACAGGGTCATGGGTGGCCAAGGCTTATTGATGCACGTAGGAAGTGAAGGCTGGCCCGTGTGATCCGATCCAACAGACGAGCTACTGTTGCTCAAATTGCTGAAGAAGTTAATGCTGGTTCTGATAGAAAGGTGTCAGAATACACAGTGCATGACAGGCTGTTTTGGCAGCAAAAAGGGGAGAAACATAATATAGTTGGTCAAAATGTTAGGCCTGATCGATGTATAAGCAGTGTAGGGAATGTATGCATGTATGTATGTATGTATGGATGGATGGATGGATGGATGGATGGATTGATAGACAACTTAAATAAGCAGCTGTTTTAATACTTTTCTGGGTTTGCATTTGGACAGTGATCCATCAGTTGATGACCTGATTTACATATTTTGAGTTTTGTGATGGGAATATTTGCTTGTGAACACTGAGTTTCTCTCAAGAGTAGTAACTTTTTTCAGGTCGCAGAGCTGCTATCTAAGAGGTGACATCTTTAACACAAACAGAGATGCAATCTAATGAATTCAGAAATGTAGTAAGAAAAGAAAGAATTAAGTAAATAAAAAATTGACATTGCTTTTAATTTAAAATTTGGATTAGGTAGTTATTAAGTGTTGACTTATGATTAACTGTAAAAAAAATACTAACAATAAATGACAACTGATTTAATGCCATTTTTATGCTACAAGCATATACAGGCATGCAATTCTTCATACTGTAAATTAAACGTTAACATACCCTGAATGTTACACTTCAGAGGCCACAGAAGGTAAACAGGAGTAGTCTGAATAACTTTTAATAGAGTGAACTTTATTTTAAGACTCCTTTGCATGTTTGTGTTTATTAATTCTGCATATTGCCTCCCAACATAGTGAGAGTACAGCTCCAGATATTATGTCCTGAGGGATGGGTGAATACAAAAAAGATCTCATTAGTGAAAGGAGGAAAAAGATTACAATGAGGAGCATGGGTAGCTTTTTGGATGTTTTTCTTTCCCTTTTTATAAGGAAAAAAGCAGGAATGTTATCGTTCTATACTGTACTCAGTCATGTTTATGTGGGACACATCTGAGCTATATAGGACACGACAGTCGGAGCCATGAGATCACACACTGAGCAATAAGCAAGAATGTTATCTGCAAGCCTGCATGTGGTGACTTATTACCTAAGCATCCAAGTCGTGCATAAAGTCAAATGCCCTTTGAACGTTCCTTTCTCGACAGGACTCAAGAAAAAACTGGCATGCTTATATATATCACATCCACCATGTTATCACCAATCAGTACAAATGACACCTACAATTTTAGCTTTTTGTTTCTATATACTGTGTATGGGGAAAACAGACTGCTGCATGAAGGCCAGGCAGGGAAAGGTGGGAATAATTACAGTGCCGTCCAGAAAATGAATAAAATACATGGATAAAAAAAAGGATATATTGATATGTTTTTGCACAAACAAAAAAAAACATTCTACAAAAACCTCCTACTTTACATTCCTAGATTTTTGGCTTGTCAATTCAAGACCACAAGTTTTCAATAGACTTAAAATCCAAAGACTAAACATCATATTACATACATTTGCTGCTAATTTGTGTCGTGTTAATTTGAAAATATGTTTTAATCCGTAACTTGTTGAAAACTTGTATCTATGACCAAAACTGAAACGTCTGATAAAGGCAACACAATTTTTGGTATGTCCCTGATTTTTGTACTTTTATATCTATCACTTCAGTTGTGTAGAATAACTGAATTTTACATGCGTGAAAACTAATATTTGTTCTTCAAGGAAACAAGACATGGTTAAAGTCAATAACAGGTTTCCTAGGGCCTAAGAGCTAATGAAAAATAAAAGAAGTGTTTTAAAGAATGACAATTTGTCCTGTAACTGGGTGAAAGCCATGAGCAAGCTGTGCTTTATACCTTTATTAGCTCAGGGACTCAGTGTACCTCTGCTGGTCAGTAGTGCTGTAGAGTAAAGATGATAGAGTTTAAAGAATTGCTAGAGGTTAGGTGAAGGGGAATGGGAGCTGCAGAGGGAGTGAGGTCGATCGTGGTTGCTGATTAACCAGAGATAGGGGAGCGGAGAAGAAAGTCTTCAGGCACCTGCTGCTTTTGGTCAAAATCTATTTAATGTGTTTGCCACAGAAAAGCATCAGGAGCATCAGTCTGTGTCCTAGATGTGAGGGTTTCTATATTCAGGAAATTGGATTTACAGAGATTTATAGAGATGAGTATCTGAGGGGCCACACCTTCTGACTAAACTAGATAACCTGCAGATGTTGGCTCATAATAATACCAACAATGTCTTTCAATGAATGTAATACTGTACCAAGAGATCCTGTGAAAAGTATTTTTTCTTTATAGCTCATAGAAAAAAACACATGATATACAATGGATAAAACAAGCTTCCTGTTTTAAGAAAATGACATGGCCTGAAGCAAAGCATGGTCCTGAGGTGTTTTATTTCTCTTATACCAATTTCTTTTATAGCAATCTATTTTTTTTTCTGCATGACATCATCATTTCTTTACAGTTCCCTTATATCTTACTTAAGAAGAATGTTTTACAAAAAATATATATAAAAAAAATGGAGGTCAGCTCTAAAGCCACAGCTAATGTTGAAACATTCAACAAGAAACTGAAGTAGCCTTTGTCATCATTGGTTTTACAGAGAAAACAGTGTTTGTTTATGAAAGTCCATTTTAACCATTTTAGCAGTTTCAGTGGTGTACAGTTTCGCCATGTTACTTCTCCACTATGACGACAGACGTTCCATTTCCCTTCTATACTTACTCTTATCTATTCTATTTATATCTATATCTATATCTCATTATCATACACTATATTGCCAAAAGTATTCGCTCACCCATCCAAATAATCAGAATCAGGTGTTCCAATCACTTCCATGGCCACAGGTGTATAAAATCAAGCACCTAGGCATGCAGACTGTTTTTACAAACATTTGTGAAAGACTGGGTCGCTCTCAGGAGCTCAGTGAATTCCAGCGTGGAACTGTGATAGGATGCCACCTGTGCAACAAATCCAGTCGTGAAATTTCCTCGCTCCTAAATATTCCACAGTCAACTGTCAGCTGTATTATAAGAACGTGGAAGTGTTTGGGAACGACAGCAACTCAGCCACGAAGTGGTAGGCCACGTAAACTGACGGAGCGGGGTCAGCGGATGCTGAGGCGCATAGTGCGAAGAGGTCGCAACGCCAATCGCTACAGACCTCCAAACTTCATGTGGCCTTCAGATTAGTACAAGAACAGTGCGCAGAGAGCTTCAAGGAATGGGTTTCCATGGCCGAGCAGCTGCATCCAAGCCATACATCACGAAGTGCAATGCAAAGCGTCGGATTCAGTGGTGTAAAGCACGCCGCCACTTGACTCTAGAGCAGTGGAGACGCGTTCTCTGGAGTGACGAATCGCGCTTCTCCATCTGGCAATCTGATGGACGAGTCTGGGTTTGGCGGTTGCCAGGAGAACGGCACTTGTCTGACTGCGTTGTGCCAAGTGTAAAGTTTGGTGGAGGGGGATTATGGTGTGGGGTTGTTTTTCAGGAGCTGGGCTTGGCCCCTTAGTTCCAGTGAAAGGAACTCTGAATGCTTCAGCATACCAAGACATTTTGGACAATTCCATGCTCCCAACTTTGTGGGAACAGTTTGGAGCTGGCCCCTTCCTCTTCCAACATGACTGTGCACCAGTGCACAAAGCAAGGTCCATAAAGACATGGATGACAGAGTCTGGTGTGGATGAACTAGACTGAGTCCTGACCTCAACCCGATAGAACACCTTTGGGATGAATTAGAGCGGAGACTGAGAGCCAGGCCTTCTCGTCCAACATCAGTGTGTGACCTCACAAATGCGCTTCTGGAAGAATGGTCAACAATTCCCATAAACACACTCCTAAACCTTGTGGACAGCCTTCCCAGAAGAGTTGAAGCTGTTATAGCTGCAAAGGGTGGACCGACGTCATATTGAACCCTATGGATTAGGAATGGGATGTCACTTAAGTTCATATGCGAGTCAAGGCAGGTGAGCGAATACTTTTGGCAATATAATGTATATAATCATTACATTTACAAATATTGGTTTACCAGATGCTTTCGTCTAAAGTGGCTTACAAGTGAGGCAGAATCAAATACAATCAAATCACAGAATCTAGTTTACAGGAGCCGACAGCTCACTGAACAGAAATAAGTAGGAAGAGTGTTAAGGGTGTTACTGCATTGAAGTTTACATGCTTTCCTTAGTGCCTAAGTGAACCTTCAGGCACTAATAGAGGTTGTGAGGAAACGCGCAGAGTGAGTGAAGCTGGACAATTCATTGCATCACAACAGAACCACTAGTCTGATTTGAGTCTAATTCTACGTTCATATAAATAGTGACTCGCAGCTACAAAGCAAGCAGAGATCTTTCATTTTCGGCAACTGTTGGCGACTAAATGTGACAAAATGTACAAAGTTAAGAATAGTTCAACTTTATGCAAAAAATTGGTGCAGTAGAGCACGTGATCCATGCCAAAGGGCACACACTGCTTCTCCTTCATCTCGTATGATATGATGCATATAAACACTGGTGAATTTTATATACAAACACCAAATCTCCCTCCAGAATGTTTCATTTTAAAACATGTAAACAATTAGAATGCCAGTTGTACCACCAACCGATAAATGTTATTATGGCAACACCATACTGATTACATACTGACTTCATAACACAGTGACTGCTGACTTACAGCAATAAAATCACTCTACATGTGAGCGTATATGTAATCATTCATGATCATTACAAACTACTATTTCATGATGGGTTTTATTTTCAGGATAGTTAGAATTTTCAGATAATGTACGGTTACTGGTAAACCAGTTAGAAGGGGAAGAATGGAAAATGAACAATTCCTGTTACTCTGTGTTCTGTACATCCGGAGACTAAGTAAAAGCCACACATTAAAGGACAAGTTCATTCTGAACAAACTGCACATGAATAGCCATTAGGCTTGTTTTGTTATGGAGACCTTTCAACCCTAGCTGTTACTCGATCTGATATTGACTTATGTGGTCCTACAGTCTGCTGCTAATAATGATGTTGGCTAAAAAGAGTCCAAGTATAGACGAAGTGATTAAGGCAGACAATTTGATGCTTCTTTAAAACAATCTAGGGTGATATTGGCTGACTTGAAACATGTAGTTTGACTTGTTGAAGTGATTGTAGAACTTGTCTTTTATGTATAATAAGTAAAGGAGAGGAAAATGACTCCCGGTGCTGAGCTGATGAAAACAGATGAGTGAAAAAAGGGCAAAAAAGCAACTCTTTGTGGTTTAGTTCTTCATTAGAGCACATTAAGATCAGTGACTAGAGTCAGATCCCCTCATTCTTTTACTAGTGAGGGGTGGTTTGATGGTCCTCACAAGCAGAGGCTCTTCTGTTGTTGTAATTTGCCTTTTCTTGTCTCTTGGCTGAACCTGAGTGCATTGTTAAGCCTTATCCTCAACTGTCAATGCTCATCTTCTTCCTTAGTTGAGCAAAGTGTTCTTAATCCATTATCTAATAAAACTATTCAAATTCAAAATCCAATTTTTATTTGTCACATACATAATCATAGAGAGTGAAATGCTTTTTACGATTGTCCCTGACATAAGAAATAGAGCTTCACTAATGTTAAAGAATAAATATAAGATACAAATAAAATTAGATACAAATAAGATACAATAAAATATATTGAACATATATGGCATATAGGGGAAAATATGGTGGAAAATTGCAATAGGAGAATAAATGTAAATGATACAGTGATGTGGTAAGAATGGAATGCTGAATATGGATATAGAATATTATACAATGGTAAACTGATTATATAATGGTAAATTATTGTAAAATATACCTTATTTATAAGGGGGTACTTCAGAAAACAAAGACTTCGCAGTTCTGTACCTCTTACCTGTATCTCTTAGTCTGTATGTTTGGTAGTCTGTTTGAAGAAATTTCCAAAGCTATTACACAAGGTGAGATTGTTTGTCTAAGCTTACTGAGATTGACCCAGCAAAGCTCTCATCTAAAGAAGGTGAACTGCTTACAAGATCAAGACTACCTCACCTTTTTGTTCCATGAAAATGAATCTGGAATATGACTGACAGTTATTGATATTAAATGACACTCTCTGGAAGCCCCATCCCATCTCCCTAAGAACTGACGCCATGGCTTTCCTCCAAAGATCTAAAAAAAAACTGGAAAGCTGGAAAACATCTGCTCTAAAAGGTTCTCGGGAATTCCCTCAAACAGCAAAACAACCTTTCAGCAGATTTCTGCAGAGTCTGTTGTAAGCTCACCTACTGATAGGCAACTCAAAATACGGCTAAGGCTTCAGCATTCAACCTTTATTTTCAGAGTGCCTACACTGTTGTGCAATACAATGCTGAAGTATCTCACTTGCTCAATATGTCTGTGCAGTATTGCAATGCTTCTGTGCTTGTTAGTACATTCTCTATTAAAAATATCCTACTCAGTTAGGTCAAGACAGTCTTGAAAAATCTCTACTTGTAGCAATAGACAGAAACGACTTTGCAGGTTTTACATTTTGCTTGATTGTGGAAATTCTACTGAATGTGTGTCTCATTAAAGTCATTATAAAAATATCCTGAAACATTTTCCACCAGACGCTGATGGTGAGCTAACTAAATGTTATTTTTTTAACTTTGCAGAATTTAAACAGCCCATGATAAGAATAATAATTGGTGTGTTTTAGGTGGGCGTTTTATAGTAGAATCCCTAGGAGACTAGAACATGGTGATGTTTATCATATAACTTTTCCGGTTATTGGAACACCATTTTGCAAGAATGTAAAATAAACATCATTAAATTACCTTCTGTCTTGCTGCCAATGGCTGCATTTCTGGCAACCCTAGTTAAAGGTGGAGTTTATAAATCATAAGTATTTTTAATTGCCTTACAAAAAAGTCCTTATATTGTAGATGCTTTTATTAAATGAATTCTCTGTATACAAGAAAACAAATTACACGTACCACCAACATCCAACCAATTAGGACAAAGATGAGTTCTACACTAGTCTGTGAGTATACAGTACGTGTCTAGGGGTGCGGTTTTAGACGCAACATTAAAAGTAGGGCATTTGTTTTAAATTTGAGTTTCAAAACAACTGGCGTCATCTTCCTCGCCCAAAAATCCCTGGCTGTACCTTTAACATTATCTGCAGTTCTCTTACTTTTAATTAACTGCCAACAGCAATTTCATGTAAGAGACACTGTGAAAATTGAAGGTTAACCCAAGGACAATATCGCAAGACTATGAATTTTCAAAACTGGCCTCTGGTTGCTAATTAGTGTAATTCATTTCCTCGGTGTCCATTAGGAGAAAGTGAAGCTGTGACCCTGAGTTTAGAGTGTGTACCACTAAGTGCTTTATTATTGCACTACAGCCACTATTTAAATCACTAACTCTAACTCCCAGAACTCTTTCTTTAGACTGTCATTGTAATATACATGGGATGGACTATAGAGGTTTTAAATAAAAGCTTTGTTTAATGAAACACACACACAAATACCTCAGAAACCAAACGGACGTTAGAGGGAAAAAAAAGTTTACATCATAAAAACCAGCCAAATTCCTGTGTAGGCTTGGCTGAGTGCTGAGTGTTTAGATTCACAAAGCATTTATAACCAGAGTTCCAACTATCTCTGTTCTGTCTCTGTTTGTAATGATGGGCTGCTTAAGTGATGTCAGCTGCTTGTGCAGATTTGCCATGATAAGCTGGTACATTGTGTGCAGCTCTGTGTGTGTAGTGTGTATATATATATATATATATATATGTGTGTGTGTATGTTTTGCTTTTAGTTTCTAAGGTATTTGAGTGTGTGAGCATGTTTTTATATCTTAGTGGAGATCAGATATTTGTACAAGGACAGGAACATCAGACAGTGTGAACATTTGTATGCAGTTTATATTTTTTTTAAAAAAAGAGCTAAAATGTTACCTTTTGTGTGTGTGTGTGTGTTGGGGGGTTATACCTCAGTGGGGGACTAAATGATAGGAATGTCAGACAATTTGACATTGTGGGGATATTTTGGTTGGTTCCCACAAGGAACTCAAAACATTTTCTGGTAAAAAAAAACTGTAGCAGTGTACCTTTGAATTGTGTGTGTGTGTGTGTGTGTGTGTTTAAGCACTATACCTGACACATTAAACATTAACAGTCTTCGTCAGAGGGACAAGCACACAAGCACTCAGCTGCTCTCAGAAACAGAATGGCTGACTGTAGCACTGCAGCATCACACACACATACATACACACAGACACACACACACACACCTCCCCAAATCAGAACCCCACAAATAGTGGTGTGTAACATGACAAGCTCGTTTGTATGTACTGAGCATGAGAAGTCATATCAGCTCAAAAGTCTTGAAGATGCTCAGCATGATAATGATCCCTTAGATGAATCCACCTCAGCTATAGTACAAGTCTAGACAGGACACTAATTATGTTCTATTTACTCGATTTTTTTTTTGTTTTTTTTTGCCAAACCCTCAAAATAGCCTTGCAATTTCTCTTCCTGCCCACACACTACCATGATCATCTCCATAGCTGAGGACAGAGTGAGCGCAGGATATAAACCAACAGACTGAAATAGATTGCTCAGCTTCCTCTGAACCATGTATTCTATTTAAATACTAGGTTTAATTTGGGTCATATATTGTAAAAATGCCTTCAAGCTTCCACAAATTACAATGTATCATGTACAGTGTGTGCCAGTTAGGGAAACCATTAAAAGGGAAACAATAAGAAATGGTACAATACCAGGATATTAAAAACAAAACCATGGGCTCAAACTATTGTAAAAACACAAGGCTGCCAACTGCTCTGTTGGAGCAAGACTTTGGGGTGGTCAAACAGGACTAGTGAATAAATCTGCATTTGTAGGAAAACTAAGGGAAAAATCACTTGTTGTGCCAAGAACATAAACACAATGACCTTGGGTGAAATGTGCTATATCCTATTCCGACCAGTGTTTATTAGCTATGTGCCACACATGTCAAACAGCTGCTTTTCAAAACACAAGATCTTTATTTCAAACACAAAGCATGCCAAATCTAGTGATATATTAATTCTAGCTTATTACACTTATTGCACGCTGAAGTACAAACACACACACACACAGTGCTCAGCATATCACCACTGCAGTTACACTGAGGCTAAAACCACAAGCCTTTTCAGCAGTTTACCACAGGTTATGACACATACACACACAACTTTATAGAAAAACAAGTCATGTGAAAACATTGCTATAATCGTTGACTCTTCTAGCTTTACACACCACACACGTTCTCCGCTTATAGATATCATATCATACGTGAATAAGCATAGCTCTAGTGTCAGAGTGTCATCCAATGGCATTCCAATTATGCCTGTAACATATCACTTCCAAACTCCTTTCCTCTTGTCATGACTTACCAAGTGTGTGCGACGGTGAAGCGTCGTCGGTGACGGCCACCCTTGTTGACCATGAGTCTGCGGAAGAGGCGCGGGGAGCTCCGTGGAGACACTTTGGGAGATGTGACGAGTCTGGGAGGCTCCAGTTCCAGTCGCATGTGCTCCTTGAAGGTGCGGATGCAGGGTTCCGGGTCTGGGGCGCTCAGCTCGTTTGAGGACATGCTGCTGGATGTGGATGATGGACAATTTCTGGTACAATTCAGTCTCTTTGTCGTCCTTGCAGAGTCTTTTTTTTTCTGTTCTGTTATGTCATGCAGGCTGATTTTCAGTCCAGTGAACAAGCTGCCTTCCAACACTGCTCTGTCTCTCTCGGTTTCTGGCAGTGGAGCAATCCTTTGCGTGTGCGCTGAGTGCTACTGACACACTAAGAGGAGGCGCAGTCACACCTGCTTCCTGAGAGAAAAAGAAACACACTTCTCTGCCTGCACTCTGTAAACACGACCTCCCTTCTCCAACCCCTTTCTACCTCCTTCTCTGTCTAAGAGGAGTCATCTGACTCTTGTTAGACGTTGCTATTTCAACTCCTTTATAGTTCACTCATGCTGCTTTCTTTTTATTTCCCCTTGTAGATCTCCCTGTTTCTCTCACTTTCCTCAAAGTACACACACGCTTCTCTGTTTCTCCATTCAGCTCCAGGAACCTCCACAATAAATCATGCAGAAAGGAGCTGAGAGCATCGCTTTAGCCGTCATCACCCGCTCCATTTCTTGCTCATGCTCCTTTACGTGCGCTCGCTGCACACTCCCACTCCCTTCCAGCAAAAAAATTGCTCAGCACACATAGAGAGAGAGAGAGACAGAGAGAGAGAGAGAACAGAGAAAGAAAAACACTAGGGAAAGCACTCCAAGGAGGCACACCTAAGTCCGTAGCCTCAGGCAGTGTCTTCATTGAGAATAAACAGCATAACTGGACAGATGAAAAAAGACACACAGATAGTGACGGTGGAAGCTCCGCCCCCAATGCTGGCTGATTGGTCCGCTACAGCGGGTGTCTCGATGTAGAAGCAAAGTGAGGCAGCTTTATTCTGATGATGGCTTTTGGCCTTTCACAGCTCAGCGCTTTTCAGGATGGCAACAAGGAGAAGGAGAGGAAAAAAAATTCTAAAGCAACTGAAGCCAAGGATTAGCTGTGAGGGAAAGATAAGCACCCAAACGTAGGCTCGAAATTGTTCCCAGGTGATTTACGGCTTTAGGAATTTTGAATGTGCCAGCTTGATTCTGTAATTATGAATGAGGGAGAAGCACTGCAGAAGGCAAAAAGAAAACTCCAGCAGTATTCGAGTGAGCTCGGAGCACAGCACGCTGCCATTCAGTGCGAGATGACTCATTTCGTTTTGCATTAGAAACAAGGTGAAAAACAGAAGCTCCACGTCAGGTTAAAGAATGATTCTGTTCAGCCTTAAATCAGGAACAAACAAAACGTGAATGCATGAATCAATCATGTAATTAACGTGCAAGGCGCAACTAAGACATGGCAAATCGACCGGGTCACTACAGCATGAGAGTAAATATCTGAGGAATCGACGTCCTTCTAAATGTCACCATGCTGCTCTAAACACGGCAAATGATCCAACACTGACTGCTGGATCCAGAGCAACTATCTCAGGTTTTACAGCAGTATTCTGGAAACACAATGCACACCGTTCTGCCTTCAGCAAGAAATCAACCTGTCAGCCGCCGTCACCCTAATCCTCACCATGGAGACCATGAAAAAGGAAGGAAGGGGGGGTGGAGAGATTGGAAGATGACGACAAAGAAAAACAAAGTGTACGAGAGATGAATGTTGAGCTAAAATGAGCTAAAATGTCAAATTCATGAATTGCAAATGAGCGTTTAATCATGAGCCCCATGCTTAAATTTGACACGATGCTTGATGACTCCCAGTGATGGAACCCCTATTCTTTGTTACACAACAGGATCTTTGTGCACACTTTGATTTTGATCTTATTTTGCATAACGTGGAAAAAAATGAATCAGATTTTCAGGAAATAGAGTTGTGTATCGCCTGCAGAATTCTTTTTATTTAACACACAAAAATCATATAAAATAACAATTGAACTTATGTTGACACTACCTGCAAGAACAGCTTATAATGATCATTTTTTGTTTTTTTAATTTTTTTTTTGTTGTTGTTGTTGTAATAGGTGACATTTAAGATTTATCTTCGTCAAATCTCAAAATTTCAACATGGGATAAATTGAATGTCACTAAATCTAGCTTAATCTAGTAAGAACTGCATTCCATTCATGATTAATGAGGCAGTTTGCCGAAGCTTGAAAACCTCTTGCTGTAGTTAAAATAGAGAAATAATATTGTCACAGTATTTGAAAAGACACAATTTGTTTTTCCAAGCAGTAATTTCTAATCTGTATAGATTTTTATGGATATTTTACACCATTGTACATCAGCAAAATCTTTTTCCGAATGTATAATTTGCCTGTAGATCAAGAACAAGTGATTAGATTGCTTCTTGGATGAGTTTTAGATGTGTAGATATAATATTATCTACATATTATCTATGTTTTAGCATTGTTTTTGTCAACAATTAAATGAAAATTAAATAGTAACATAGAACTATCATTTGAATTATAGCTAATACTACTCCTTGAGCTGGTTTTTAGAAAACAAACCAGCATCTGAGCAATCATTTGTGTATTTGAGAACAGCACTGTAAACAGTAAAACTGGCTTTGTAAGGAGGACTTTATTCAAAATTTATGTTTATGTTGCATTTTTGTTTGGCAGTGTGTGTCAAAGGATTGAATGCTATAATATATTCCCCTGGGGCCATGCTAATTTGCTTGATGTTTGTGCCAGTAACTCTAAACCTAAAGAACTGAAGCAACACTATTAAGACTATGTGGTGATAAGCTTCCAAATAAGCTTTGTGCTACAAGCTAGGAGTGTGTGACTTGGTTGGTGGGTTATGTTGCAGACTAGGATGCCATCCGTGGACCTTCACATTCAGAATTGATGCAGTCGTGACTTTTCAGAGAAGCTGTCCTGGACCCTGAGTGGGAGAGATTTAGAGGGGACCTTACATAATTGAAAGGGTGAGATAAAACTCTCTCGCTTACAGCGAAGGTAAGAATGAGGAAAAAAGCCAAGACACTCAACAGAGTCTGCCTACCGGTCCATTCAAAAACGAAGGAAATTCTGAGAAGGATGGAGAGAAGAGAATGGATACAATGAAGGTGTGGGGAAGAGCTACAAGTGATGCAGAATAATATAATAAATATATAAAGATAAAAGCAAAGAGAAAGCTGAAGACATGTCACTCATTTCAGTTCACAGCTGACATTTTTTTTAATCTACACACATATTTGACTGCATCTGAACTTTGAGTTTCATGTACAGAGAAAATGATGTAAAACAATGGAAGCCTAAGGGACATTATGTTGTTAAATTAACATTTATTTTTTGCAGAACATCTTCAATGATGCTATCCTCAAAGGTAATCTGAATAATTTGTCCTTTCAGTGATGGCACTACATTTACAGTGGATCGGTTATACAGTACACAAGCACACCATTTTAAAGATAATACAAGCTGCAAGCGGAACTAGTGAATGGTAAAGAAAACATTTATAGCCCTCATATCAGCAGTAAAATTGAATAGACACGTCCAGTGTCTGTTTTAAATTCTTCAACCTCATCTTTTTATATGGCAACCGTTCTGAGAAAGGCACAGAAATCCAATTACATCATATCATTTACAATGAACATCATATATTGCTCTTTCAAAAGAGAAAATTTTGTAATTATGCCTTATCAATATATACACTTAAAGACACTCATTTACTGGCTGACTGCACATGTGCAAGTAACTAAAATGACTTTTCACTGTGTTGTTCTGAAGTGGGACCGTAGGATAAAAATACATAAGAGCAGCTAAGTCATCCTCTCATGCTAAAGACCTATATAGCTGTAGTTACAGTTGTATATGTGGTTTTGTGTTATATAGTCACATATTTCAAGCTTTGGCTAACAGAATTCAACAACTGACCTTAAACTTCAAGCTTTAGAAATGAATTGTGAGTATGTTTTACATCATCTCTTTGTACAAACCCTGTTAAAATGCCTGTCTGTGGTAATTGTACATATATTAAACACGCAAGATATAATGGTTAAAATGCAGTGGTAATCCAGTATTCGTTTACATGCTAGTCCTGGTTCAGTTTGCTGTAATAAGCAGATGCAGGTGATGATTTTTGACAATCCTGTGTCACTAGCAAGGGCCTGAAGTGATGCTGGGTATTTTTCTACTGATGTTTCTCTAGAGGATCAGTCCTCTAATGCTGCCATTTAGTTCCTTTGTGACATTTGTCTTGTTTTTAGTTCATGAAATGTGTGAAATTAAAAGACTGAAGTGAGGTTAAGGTCAGGTGAACAGTTGCTCCCTCAGAAAATATTGTCATAGTAGCTGTAGTAGTGTCACTAATGTCACCACTCACTCCATTCACTTGGCTTGGGCTTAACATTTAAGATAAAACAACCCTCTACTATCCATTTATCTGTCTATTCATCCAGCATCCTTTCATTTATACTCTATCCACCCATCCAGTCATCCATCTTTACACTATGAATTCATCCAATATCCATCTAACCACCCATCCATCCTCCACCTGTCCATCCATCCAATTTTCACCCATCTGTACCCTATCTAACCATCCATCCACCCACCCACTATATAGCCATCCATCCACTATTCATCCATTTATTTGCTATCAATCCGTCTTTACACTATCAAGCCATCCATCTATCCACTATTCATCCATCCATCCATCTATCCATTTTACCAACCACCCACTATCTAGCCATCTCTAAACTATCAATCCATAAAGCTATCCATCCAACCTTCTATCCACTATCTGCCCATCCCTACACTATTAAGCCATCCATCTATCCACTATCCCTCCATCCATCCGTCCATTCATCTTACCAACCACCCACTATCCAGCCATATTTAAACTATCAATCCATAAAGCTATCCACCAAAGCTATCCGCTATCCATCCCTCAATCTGCTATCCATCCATTTATTCACTATCAGTCATCATTCCTCCATCCCTCCTTCCAACCATCCACTATTTATTCATCCATCTATGAATCCATATATCCACTGTTTATCTATCCATGATATAGTACTTAAATGACACAGCAAGCAGTCCAGACGTTGTACGTTCTTTAAAATAGGATAATAAACAAGTTTCCTAGAATGTTTACTCAAAATATTCTAAGTAAAACTGACAGTCTGCTTTTAAACTATTGTCCACCTGTTTTATATCCTACATTTCAAATAATAACCAATGGCTTATTCAGAAAGTCCTGATTATGGCTTAAAATAGCAGCTGTACTCCTTTAGTCTCATTGCTTATGGATGCTCTATAAACGTCCCCCACAACCCACTAGGGGAAAACACCACAGACAATCCCAGCTGCAGCCCAGAACTAAAATAATTGTGCTCCAAAAACACTTTTTTCTACAGAAGCTTTTGTTCCTGATTCAAACTGGATTAAACACAGCTTTGACAATTGGAACCATGACAGAATGTAAGCAAGCAGGGCAGAGGACAAATGTGTGTAGGGGGGGGGTCATCCATCTCTCAAACCATTAGCACTCCAATTACAATGCATTTACAATAGATAGCAAATCATTACTGCACATGAATTACACTAATGCAAAATAAATGCCCCGTGTCGCATTCACATCCGTCTATGACCGCTACATTCACTGGCACGTAACTGTAAAATCTCTTTTCCATCAAGGTGTAATCTCTTTTCCATCAAGTCATATAACGCTTTTAATGCCACCTTTATGTGCACAAAGTGAACACTGCCTCTTTATCTCATTGTCTGTGAGAATGTGTGCTCAGTCAACACAGTAACTGCTCTGAGGAAAAGGTATTACTGAATAAACAGGAAAAGACTCTACACAACTCTACAGGTTATCCCAGTGCTGCCCTCTTTGGACAAAAACCAGGAATGTTTTTTATGGGACAACGTCATTAAACACCGTAGAAAAGCCTTTAGATCAAGGATCGTTCCTCAGCATTTAGTGTAACTTCAAACTAGTTTTCAGGAAAATTAAACATGCTGGATAGGTGATGTTACACTTCAACACCAATGCTGTTTTAAAGCATCAGGGCACAATGGAACTTAGCACAGACTAGCACCAGTGTAAAAGGAGTTGGGATAAAAAAAATGGGGATAAAAATGGGTTGGGATAAAAAAGTCACACTGTTACCCTTAAAGGTCTGTAATGGTGTGATGACAGATCTAACATTACATTACTGCTCAACCAAATAGCAATATACTGATGTTCAACAACTAAATTATGCCAACACCTGCATGAAAATAGATCCTTGAGGGCGACACATTTCCCATTTTGTTTCTAGGAAATCAAATCCAGCTTGATTACAGAGCTGAAAAAACTGACACGTGTTTTGAATAATGCCTCACCATTCTGAGTCCACAGGCGTGATGTCGATGCGGGGCGGCCTGATGAAGGGTAACGTGGTCGGACGGCAGATTATCTCCTCATCAGGGGTCCGTGACCTCTCTGTCTGTCGCCATGACAGTGGGGGCAGTTGCAGGTTTCCTGAGAAACGACGTCGCCCGCGGCGCAGGTCCACTCCGAGAGTGCACGCTGGAGACGTGAAGGACTCACTGAGAGTACAGTCTGGAGGGTCTTTACTGTCCTGTAGAGACACAGAGAGAGTCAGAAATACAGAGACAGGGACTGAGTTAATACTATTCCATGTGCAAGTTACATAGGATATGTTTTTATAATGAGTCAACTGCAGGATTTTCATTTGTAACATTTGAGTGAACTGATAATAAAATACATAATTAGAGGTTATATAAAAAAAGCAAAACATTTCTACTTTTTATCACAAAATTTTAACACCAAATTGTTTGTGTTTTTGTAATTCATGTTTGCATTTTCCTCTTTTTAGTGTGAAGAGCTGTGCCACTAATGCTGTCAGCCGAAGCTTATTTCAAAATGAACACGACAGGGTGGCTGCTTAGGGGGAAATATGATGAAACACTTGCACCTACACACACATGTACTGACAGAAAAATGTTGTTTTCTCAGTGGCTTTTCCTCAAGCGATAATCAGTCCATCCTCTTTGTGTTGTAACTTAGTTGTAATGACTCATCTAGAGAATTATATAGAATAAGAAATGGAAACTGTAGATTGTTCATCCCTCAATAAGGGCATACCACATGATGAAGAAGCTCTGAAAAATCATGCCCTCATGCTGCTAAATATACAGGACACAACCGTAATCTTTCCCTGTGTTTCAATGTATTTTTCACTCACAAATTAACAAGAGACCTAGGAAAATAATCAAACACGTTCATCCTGGTTCAAAGGAACATGTAGCACAAGGCAGGAATAAATTCAGGATGACCACCAGTCCATTGCAGGACACTAGATGCACTATTTATAACTTGTAGCAACTTAAAGTCGTGAATCTACTATGTTTGTTGCAAAGTGGGAGGAAACCAGAGAATCTCACCCAACAGAGAAAACATACTGTATGGAAATCCAGACAGACAGGACCCTGAGCTCAGGATCCAACCAGAGTCCATGTGTCAGATCTCCCAAGATGCACCGCAGCCTGCAAACATGGCCGCACCGGACTCCACTTCCCAAAACACACACGATTCCCTGATCACCTTCTCAGATCACACATACACTACTATTCACAATAACACTAAACAGCTGCAGTTTAAATGGTCTCTGTTACACTCTGTCCTGATGTTACTAAGCCTTGGTATTGTGTTTGGATGCCTGGTCTGTCTTTTTCTAATTTCTCTGTTTTGCCTAACCCTCGTACTGCTGTTTGCTGATCAGCTGACCTGTGCCTGCCTTTGAGGATGATTTTACATCACCTTCTGGATCTGTTTACTTTGGTTTCATTAAACACTGCTTTATCTGCATTTGCATCCTCTCAGCCTGTTTACCTGACACCACGAACCTGTGAGGAATAGCACCAGCTCAAAATTAGAAAAACAAACAAAAAGATATAATTTAACTAACATTTTTTTAATATTACATAACATTAAGAAAGCTTGTATAAATAATACTAATGTTAATTGAGCTTGAATTGAACATTTTTGTTATTTAATCTTTCTCTATTTGAAAAATAAATAAATAAATAAAATAATTTGACTGAAAAGTGAATGAATATAACAGTAATAACATTAAAAACCAACAACAAGAGAGAAGCTTCTCTTTCCCTGATAATCCTGTGCCTTCATAAGTCTTAGTTAGTACCTATAATTATATATTCAAAAGCATACTATATCTCAAATAAAGTATCGAGATGAGCCGAGTAAAAGAGTTTCGCAGAGCCATTTAATATTCTCAGTATTTTATAATATTCTTAGTATATTTTCAATATTCTCAGTACAGGATTCCTACCAGAATTCACTTCATTGAGAATATTGCCTTTACACACACAAACTGATATCATTTTAATATCTTGCTTGACTGCTTTACAGAATCTACTGAATTAATATCTGAGGTTTCTGTATGTGACACGACAGTCTGTCTCTAGCAGGGGTTAAGCTAAATTTTGAGAAATTCAGCTGATGTTCCAGGTTCAGCCAGTTACATAATCATGTCTAGCAGTTAACAGAGAACTAAATGTTGCTGATGTCATGCAATATAAACGCTACACGATGCACTAATGGGGTCTGAGACCAAATTGAAAATCTGTCTTTTTATTATTATTTCTTTTACATTTACAAAAAGAACAAAGCACAGCTAAAGCATTTTCAATGGGGACTTTTGCACCTCACAGTATATCAGTTCTCCCTTTAAAATTAAAAATCCACAAATGCACCACCAAAAATCATCACTAGAGGGAGACACAAGTCTTCTAATTTCACTTAAAGGACCGTAAAGCACTGGAAAGACTGGTTGCCAATACTATCTAACTAATTTAATTATTTTGCACTACTCCCAGTAGTGAAGAATAAAAGCTGATCTGAATTCTGATCCATATAATTTGCACCTTAATTCTGAACAGATAATTGTTTGATATATTCACTGAAAAGGAAAATGGACAGCTACAAAAACCAAACAAAAATAAAACAATTATTAAAAATAAATTATTAAGAACAGTTCCGTAACTAGAAAATGTCCCTTCGATTTTAGAGAAAGAATTTTCATTTTAGAGAAACAGCAACACAATTCTCAGCTAATATTTAATATTCATACAAAAAATATAAATGGTTGTCTTTCCTGACACAACAAACCCACAGAGCAATACTACATGCTACTGCACTGTAGCACTCACAAGTTCACTAATAAACTTTAGTGAAAGGTTTGTCATGACAGACAGAAACACAGATAGATAGATAGATAGATAGATAGATAGATAGATAGATAGATAGATAGATAGATAGATAGATAGATAGATAGATAGATTATAGTCTCATAAAAAATAATAATTACAATATTAATAATAATAATAATTCAGTCATACACATGCTGACATACAGGTTGCCTTTACTGAGTGAAAAGCTTCCTCTGTGCTCATTGTAACTCATGGACCTGCCTCCTAAAGGTGATGACAGAGATGGCACGATCCAAAGATTTGGCTTTGTGTACATGTGTATGTGGGACTGGCTCAACGGAGAGAGGAAAACCAGGCTCACCCTCAGAGGGTGTTTGGACAGCAGTTGTGTTCTGTGCCAAGCATTGCTGCCTTCCTGCCACAAGGAGAACATCCAAGCTGTCCAGACGTCTTATATATCTCATATATTGTTTGCTGTATTCACAACTCACGAGTGTTCCAATCTAATAATTTATATATAATCTAATAATAATAAATATAATAAAACTAATAATCGAATCAAAGATATTTTGATAATAAAAATAAAATAAAAATAATAACAATAATCGAACAAAATTATTAACTCAGAAGAATAGCAATAAAAATAATAAATGCAGGTTTATATGCATAAAAGAAGGAAATTTCTGTGAGGAATATTTTCTTAAAGACAACAACAAATTAACACCACTGAGTAAAAATGTCGATCTTAGCTGTTGCTGAGATTTTACCATTAACTGCTCTTCTTCATCTGTCATAATTTCACCGGCATATTTTCACTCATTTGCTGCCTGTTATTGCTTCCAGGAATATTCTACAATAATGCCTTGACAAATTTTAAAATAACTTCTGTTCTGACCATGAGCATACTAGTTATCTCAGAAATCTAAACTGATCTCAAATTTCTAAATTTAACCATGACCTAGTTTGCTGGATAAATAAAATGAACACTTTGAAATGAAACAGCATGTTATTGTTTAGCTGGTGGTCTACCATTTTAAATGACCTCTCCTATGTCAGGGTTGTCTATAATCTGACCCCAGGGCCAAATGCAGCCCATGAAAAGATAAATCACATGTGGCTTTACTACTCAGTCTCTCAGTTTTGTGTTTTTTGTGGAATTGGCACAGGATTCTTCTTTTAAACTCACACAAGTGATGATACATATGTAATCACATTCTATGATAACTGCACTTATGTTTGATGCATGTTAACTGAAGAGGGCTTTAAAGTGGGTTTTGATGACCCTGCCCAAATCTACAGAATATCTGTGGCAATATGGAGAAAATGCAAGCTCCTGCTTGATTTTGTGTTATTTTTTTTACAATCACAAAATTGTGAACACCTGAATGGACTGTCTTTTAAAACTTTTAGACAGACAGACAGACAGACAGACAGACAGACAGACAGACAGACAGATAGATAGATAGATAGATAGATAGATAGATAGATAGATAGATAGATAGATAGACAGGCAGAGAGACAGGCAGATAGATAGATAGATAGATAGATAGATAGATAGATAGATAGATAGATAGATAGATAGATAGATAGACCTGGGGCAGGAACTGGGAGGCTAGTCAGGATCAAGGGAAAGATGAATGCAGCAATGTACAGAGACATCCTTGATGAAAACCTGCTCAAGAGCGCTCTGGACCTCAGACTGGGATGACGGTTTATCTTCCAACAGGACAACGACCCTAAGCACACAGCCAAGATAACAAAGGAGTGGTAAATGTCCTTGAGTGGCCTAGCCAGAACCCAGACTTGAACCCAATTGAACATCTCTGGAGAGATCTGAAAATGGACTGAAAACACTCCCCATCCAACCTGATGGAGCTTGAGAAGACCTGCAAAGCAGAATGGGAGAAACTGCCCAAAAATATGTGTGCCAAGCTTGTACTGTAGCATCATACTCAAAAAGACTTGAGGCTGTAATTGATGCCAAAGGTGCTTCAACAAAGTACTGAGCAAAGGCTGTGAATACATACGTACGTGTGATTTTTTATTTTTTTATTTTTAATAAATTTGCAAAAATTTCAAACAAACATCTTCTTTCATGTTGTCATTATGGGGTATTGTTTGTAGAATATCCGGAAAATAATAAATTTAATCCATTTTGTAATAACATAACAAAATGTGGAAAAAGTGAAGCGCTGTGAATACTTTCCGTATGAACTGTAGATAGGTTGCCAATTCATCCAATACTTAATAATTAATCTGTTCTTTTCCTACATACATTGAGTATCTGAACTGGACCATGGAGTAATGGAAGACAAATATCCATACCCATATCGACAGTCCTAAAGCTAGATCCTCTCAGAGCTGCTCTCATTTTAATAGCTGTGTCTGAGGAGTCATTTACTGCAGTATTCTTAATTTTCACATTGAAGATCCATCCTTCCTAAGAATAGAAAATGCTGCCCTACAATAAGCCAAACATATAAGCAGCTGTTATGTAACAGCTCATATTTTCCATTCATGAAGCAATGAACAGCATAACAGTGCCGATCACGTCTTAGCACAGCCTTTAACAACCTGTAACACTAAAGGTCATAGATACTTTTTTCTGTCTCTCTGATAAAAATGAGAACAAGCATAATGCTGATCTCTGCATGTTCACATTTGCTGTGAAAAAATACAGGAGAACCAAAAGGATAAATGTGAACTTTAAGCCACACAGATGACAAAGAAACGAGTTGCAGCTTGCATGTAACAATAGACAAAATGGTGCTGAGTGACATGTACGCTTCTCTACATAAAAACGCCTGACACACAACATACCCTCCTGCAGCACAGCCTGAACTGGAGAGATGTTCCAGTCATGAATACACCCACCTACACATTCCCACTTTGCACATCATCGCTGGAGTCAAGAGCAACATTGTAACTCCACCACATGGTCAACAAAATATCCTTGTAATAGCAGACATACAGTATTATGGACATTATAATCATTCAGTGACCATGATTAGACCTCTATTTCTATGCTTTATTGTATAAGTGTAATAGACTGCTGAAGCAGATCAAGCTGATGTCACGTTGCATTAGCAGCACCTGGAAGAACTGTATAAAAGAGCTTCAATAGAGATGACGCTTGTCCTTAAGCAAAATAAGTGACTAAATGACTCATGCGCATGAGCTCGGCTCAAAAGAACCTTCAATATTTCACAGTTTGTCCTGTCCTCGCCAAAAAAAAAAAAGACCACAAGAAGAGAAACCCAAATGAGTACACTGTGTTTCTGTCACTTACAGTGATGACAGGAGTGAGTAACCTAGTGTACTCAAGCATATGTGTGGCACTTAGAATAATAAACATAGCTTTCTACCAGCAAATACAAGTATAATATAGAGCATGATATGGTAGGATTATTACCAGACTTGTACCTTCCAAGGCTTGCTGCTGTAAACATCAACACTTGCCTAGACACAGCCTAGTACTCTTTTTTGAAAATCTACTCATACTTAAGCCAAAACTGAATCCCCTTTGGTGTCTAATTCATAACTTTGTTATACAAATTTAGTAAATGTTTTTTGCAACCTTGCAAAGTCAGATGTGTCAAAGTGACGTTCTTTATTTGAATGTAACACCTTCGCTAATATTGGAAGCTTTTAAATCATCTGCAGCATGTCTTGGTTGCAAACTCACACTGCATGAGGTTCCCTTCTGTTCACAGCATGATAAACACCCGCTCTCATCAGGCTGTGTCAAAATTACAGTGTTGTATCCCCAGATGAACCCACAGAGCAAGAGAGAGAGAGAGAGAGAGAGAGAGTTAGACAGAGAGCGAGAGAGAACTGGCTGAGTAATCCATTAGAAATGTCCAGGTCTCCCCCTGCCTCTGTGCACAAAGGTGACTTTCTAAAAGAAGCTGGTCTCTGGAGAAGTGTGTGGTCAGCTCAGCTCACTGCCAGAACACACACTCACCTAAAAGCGTGACCTTTTTTGTCATCAAACTAATGTTGCTCCCGAAAGCACAGACTTTTCTCCTTGAAGCTAAAACCACATTAGTCACAGCCGATCAATGCGACACAACTTTGATCATTCCTCAGTGTGACTCTTTTTGTGCTGATCAATAAAAAGCAAAAACCAGGGAAAACCGAAGGAGCTAAAAAGCTATAACATTCATTCGTTCAACACCTGAAGTAGTTGTGTTCCATACAGTTTAGAGTTACATGTGCCGGTTTAACAGTAAAGAGCAGTTGTAACTACACACATGAATAATATGTAGGCTTGTTTATCTGCTACTAAATTGACATTAAGGCACAATTACAGCACATTAGCGCACATTATAGTGTCTTAAACTACTACTCCAGCTGTGCTTGGTGTTTCACTGTATGTGTAAATAGTCGCACATATTCAGTATATACAGGTCTAATATGCAATTTGTGCAGCATTCACACAAACATGTACTCAGAAACCCGAACACTGGTTTTAACCACAGTTCAGGTTATGCAGCTATTCAGGCTGCCTAAAAAGACTTTGCCAATCATTAATGTTCAGTATGAAACAGCCACTGAGAGTAGACAAGATGCTAGAGAAGAAATACTAGAGATAAAGGTGAAAAGGTAAAACAGAGCAGAGGGTGAAGCAGGTTCTCTACAAACTTACACACATAGTTACTGATCTAGATATAGAAATTTGGAAAAGGAAGAACTTTTCATTCCAGGTAGTTTTTATTTACGCCTACACACACTACGTTCACACACAGCAAATTTATGGCTGCAAGTCACCAGTCACTGTACTATAAAGTAACCAGTAGGCGTTCCAGTTACAGGTTGGCATAGTAACATTTTCAGTGGGTGGCACAACTAGCATTCCAAATCCATTTTCTTGCTGTTAAAATAAAACATTCTGGAGGGAGATTTGTATATAAAAAGCAGTATATAAAAAGCAGTGTATACACCGACCAAGCATCACATTATGACCACCTGCTTAATTTTGTGTTGGTCCCCCTTTTGCTGCCAATACAGCCCTGACCCATCATGCACTGTGTATTCTGACAGCTTCCTGTCAGAACCAGTATTGACGTCTTCAGCAATTTGAGCAAAAGTAGCTTGTCTGTTGGATCGGATCACACGAGTCTGCCTTCGCTCTCCATGTGCATCAATGAGCCTTGGCCACCCATGACCCTGTTGCCGGTTCACCACTGTTCCTTCCTTGGACCACTTTTGATAGATACTGACCACTGCAGCCCAGGAACACCCCACAAGAGCTGAAGTTTTGGAGATGCTCTGACCAAGTTGTCTCGTCATTACAATCTGGCCCTTGTCAAACTCGCTCAAATCCTTACGCTTGCCCATTTTTCCTGCTTCTAACACATCAACCTTGAGGACAAAATGTTCACTTGCTGCCTAATATATCGCACCCACTAACAGGTGCCATGATGAGGAGATAATCAGTGTTATTCACTTCACCTCTCACTGCTCATAACCTTATGCCTTATTGGTGCATATTCATTATACCATAGGAAATGAAGGAGAAGCATTGGGTGCTCTACTATCTTCACTTTCATTGATGGTCACTGCACCAAGCAGCTTCCTATTTGCATAAAGTTAAACTTTTCACAGCTTTGTCAAATCACTGGACACACCCACATCTAGTAGGCAACGGTCGCTGTCACTCATGTATGAATGGTCTGTGGATGAATCAGCATCTCCTGGTTTCTGTTTGGAACGGCGGATGACATTCAGCAGACGGACAGACTATTGTCTTCATTGAGAATGTGGTCATAGCAGTGCGGCGTTGAAGTGAACAAATTCAGAAGGTGATCCAGAAGGGCTTAGATAAAACTGGCACATAGCTGTTGGAATATAAGGAGTGATTAAAAATTGGGAATCTGATAAATAGACAGTGTAGCTTACTCATTGAGGAACTGAAGAGTGTTGATTATATGACCACAACATTCTTTCTGTGGGAACTAAAACAGGAGCTATGTGCTTCGCCTTTAACTTTTTGAAGTTTTTGGTCTTTTACACCAAGTGCTATACTTTCATGATGGTGCAAGAGTTTCTTAGTTGCTACAGTATATATACAGTATATGGCTATGTGCCATGTTGATATAATTTTAACCTCTAACTCCTTCCTAACAGTGTTTTAGTCTGACAGAGACTACAAAGCAGATGAGTAAGTCACTGTGGATAAGAGCATCTGCCGAATGATGGAAATGAAAGTGTGTATGTGACATTTATTATCTGTCAGTGCAGTGGGGTTTTAAATGCATTGATGCTACAATTTGTACAAGAAAACCTTTTAACAAGACCAAAATGATATTTTCATCATTGTAAGCAAAGTGTTTCTGTATATGCAAAGCTCATTAAGTAAGAAGTTCTGTTTTATTTTTTTAAAAACCCAATCCTCCACTTCATTTTCAACATTTTCATTAATCACTGATGCTTTTATCCAAAGAGCATCACAATTAAGCTCTGCAGGTGATGCTTACTGGCCTTTCTCAAGGTTCCATTAGCAGCAGCTTAGCCATGCCAGGATACAAACTTCTGACCAGTTCAACAAAATACCAGTTAAATACTATCTAAAATGGACTAGATGATTTTAGCTCAAACAAGTAGAAATCAACAACTCTGTTTGAGCTACAAAACATAAATTAAACATTTGACAAGTCATTATAGAAAGAAGGAATTACAAATTTAATGATATGACTCACATTAAAGAAATTATTAAAGAAAAAACACTGTTATATAAATATTATTAAACATAGTGATTTTTTTCAGGAAAAATCACCTGAAGCAGGGATTGAACCCTGGTAGTCACACTCTCCCATGCGCAGTTCATCAGACCCACAAGCTGGATAAATTTAAAGCGCTGCTTTATTAACAAAGCTCAAACAAGACTAATGCCGAGTTCACACTGCACGATTTTAGCCCTGATTTTCAGTCGCCGACTAGTTTTGCAAAGTCGCTGACAAATGCCCCTAATCAAGGCAAATCGGAGCTCGTGCACACGAGTGACAATCACGCAGTGTGAATTACCAAAGACACGATCTTACCAAGTTGCTGATGAGTCGGCAGTGTGACAGTGTGAAATTCCTTTCACACTGCAAAATTGTGCAGTGTGAAAGGAGTTCTGACTGAAAAATACCTCGGCAATGACCTACAGCCAATGAGAGAGCAAGACACAGGGCAGAGGGCAGTTCGAGGAGAAGTTATACACCACAGTATCAGCAAGCATGACTTTGGTTGGAGCACATTATTATAATTTAATATAGATATAGAGAATATACAGTTTATAGGATTTTATCAGAAAAAATAAGCTTCAGCAGTCGTGTATTGTGAAATCGCTAGTCGTGTGAAAACAACCGTCATCCGACCACTTTGAAAATCGTGCAGTCTGAATTCGGCATAACACAGAACACTGGACAAATAAAATGTGAGTAACAAAATGTAACGAGAACATGGAAACCTAACAGTGTCTGACGAACAACAAACAAAAAATTGGGGAAATAGGGAACAGGAGGGGCGTGGCACAACACACGTGGGAACTACACAAATAAGAAGCAGGCTATTCTGAATCTCCTACCAGCACCTCCTCTGGTGGTCTGGCAGGGAACTGTCCTGGTAGCTCCTGACACATAGGTTGGTGCAATCTGGCCCAAGTTATTATTACCACCCCAGTTTTTAATTCTTCTTACACCACAGCAAGTTGCCAAAAATTCTTTTTTTATTTATTAAAGAATAGAACATTATACTTTTACTCAGTGATAGTTAGGGTTAATGTTGTGGAACATCCTCAAAAACAAGTTTTTGTTATGACTTATGTTATAACAGCTATAAACAGTCATTCCCTTATCAGCTTTTTATTTTTTGCTCTTGAAGATAATCATTCAAAAAAGTAGTCATGTTAGTAAGAAACTACAGGTTCTGATGGCCTTCCCATGTCAAAAAAATAAGTAAATAAAGCATTAAAGTCGTACAAAGGGCTGATACTTACACATTTTTTGTTCATGTATGATGATATTGGAATGCGTGCAATAATCTAAAGCCTCAAGACAGGACTACTATCAGAGCTGCTGTTATGAAAAATGAATGAATAAACCTCCTAAAATAAAGCAATCAATAGTGCTGAGATATAAGCTCATATAAAAACAAATTATATTTCATTACAAAAGTGTCACTGTGCAGAGCCACTGGCACACACAAAGAGAATGAGAAGAGCTGACTGGATATGGTCTAACCATACGTCTTAGTAATGCATCATTCTAAAACCCATCACTTTTTACAATTATGCTTCTCTTATCCAGGTTTGCGGCCACAACATTAGTCGCAAAAACCACTCAATCATATGGTCTAGTACCACAGCAGACTCATTAGAACCAATAATTACTTAATACAAAAAGAGTAAAATGAGAAAACCCCTTCTACCGAATCAGAATTTTTTATTAAGGTCCTCAGTGTGTGTATGTGCTCTTGAGCCGAAAACCGTATGGAAGGATGGTGCGTTACTATGGCAACCCGCCACTGACATGCCTTAAACGGCAAATCTTTCAGATAAGTCTAAGCAGAGTAACCTTGGAGGATGGAAACTTGTAATGTAACATGTACTGATCTTTTTACCCTGTCATGTGTGAGATTACGGAACAGAGAACAAGTGACTGAGACACTGGAGAAAGTTCAAATGCATAATAGAAGGTTTCTGTTTGTGCAGGAAATATTATGCTTGCATGCTGCATGTGTTTTACTACTACTAATTATGCTTGCACCATATTCTGAGCTGACAATTTTACATCACGTCAATATTTACATGGG